>NC_062544.1:247338340-247641370 GCF_016906955.1 Phacochoerus africanus | reverse complement strand
GAGGACCCCCTGGATCACACATCATAATTTATGCTAATGAGATGATTTAGGGCATTGCCAGGCACACCCAATAATCTTAAGTTAGGATCTGGCCACTCTGGAAAAAACAACAATATGATTTAGGGTGGTAGCTTTGCGTGATGAAGTATTAGTCAACCTAGAGACTAAGTTCAACCACTGGGCAATCAGTCAATCAATTAAGCCTATGTAATGAGACCTTGATTAAAAACTCTGGATACTGAAGCTCATGTAAGATTCCAGGCTTGACAATACTCTGCGTGTCATCACACATCAGTGCCAAGAAATTAACATACCACTGAGGGCAAACAATGGAAACATCATATCTGGAACCCTCCTAGACTTTACCCTGTGCATCCCTCCCTTAGGCTCATTTTGTGAATATAATGGATTCAGTGAATTCTTTGAATCTTTCTAGTCAACTGTCAAACCTGATTGTGATCTTGGGAAACTGCCGAATGTGCAGTTGTTATCAGAAGTGAGGGTGGTCATGTGTGCATTCTTTCTTCTAAAACATTGTAGTGGAATCCTAACTTCTAACAGTTGGGTTCAGATGTCTTAAGAAGAGTTGGCTAATGCTGAACATTTTTGTTTCCAGTGGAAGACCATCCTTTCTCAGGTGTCAGCAGAATTCTGAGCCTCTGTTTTTATAAGATGATTCATTAAAGTGCTTTCCTGGTCACTGGTAACCTACCCCGCTTCCCTTCTAGGAAAGTTGTTTTTTAGGAATATATTAAATCATATTTTACTATATATGGCTTATTTTAAATCACAATCATGACCATTAAATTATGGTTATCTTACCCTACATGTTATTAAATGTTAAAAAAAAAGCATAAAGATGGATACCAGGTCTTCCCTGTTTATCCTTTCTGGGATATTGTGATTTAATAATAAATACATATTTGGTTTGCATTCCTGGCACCAGACCAGAGTTCCTAAAATGCTTGTAATCTCTTAAGTGATGAGTGATAGGAACATCTTTTGTTATAATGTCTGGCTTTATCACCAGCTCCTGAAACACCTCTTGAACATTAGAGGTAATAGGAGTGTCTTTTTTTTTTATTCATAATAAGCACCATTCAAACATACCTGAGTTTATGTTAACGAGGCGATTTTTGGAAAGCACCTAAGCATGGGGACTGGTTGTCAGGGGAACCAGCCATGGGATTAGAGGGTTGGAACTTTCAATACTCCTGACCCCCAACTACCACCCCATTCCTCTAGGGAGCAGAGAGGGACTGGAGATTGAGTTCAATTACCAATGGTCAATGACCTAATCAATCATACTTGTGTAATGGAACCTTCATAAAAACTCTAAATGATGGAATTCTGAGAGCTGCCAGATTTGTGAACACCCTCCTGCTGGGAGGGTGGTGCATTCAGAGAGGACATGGAAACTCCATGTTCCTTCCCCATACCTTGTTCTCTGCATTTCTTTCATTTGGCTCTTCCTAAATTGTATCCTTTATAATAAACTATTAGTAGTAAACAAAGTACTTTCCTGAGTTCTGTGAGCCATTCTAGCAAATTATTGAACAGAGGTGGGAGTTGTAGGAAACCCCAATTTAAGTAAATTAATCAGAAGTTCATGCCAGAATTTAGGACTTGTAATTGGCATCCAGAGTGAGGGCTGGGTTGTGTGGAACTGAGCCCCTTAACCTGTGGGGTCTGTGCTAACTCAAGATAGTTGTATCAGAATTGAATTAAATTGTAATACACCTAATTGGGGTTCAAAAAGAACTGGAAAATTGCTTGGTATGGATAACCTGCACATTTGGAATCAGAAACCATCTTAGTCTGTTCAGTCTGTGATAACAAATGCCACAGACTGGCTAACTTATAAAAATTTATTTCTCACAGTTCTTAAGGCTGGAAGTCTGAGGTCCTAACAATGACAGATTTAGTAGGTTTTTGTTTTTTGTTTTTTCCTTTTTTGCTTTTCTTAGGGCTCACCCGTGGCATATGGAAGTTCTCAGGCTAGGAGTCAAATCAGAGCTACAGCTGCTGGCCTACACCACAGCCGAGCCATGTCTGCTACCTATACCACAGCTCATGGCAGTGCCTATCCCTGACCCACTGAGAAAGGCCAGGGATTGAACCCACATTCTCATGGATACTAGTCAGATTCGTTTCTGCTGTGCCACATGGGAACTCCTAAGATTTGGTAGTTGATGAAATCTCTCTTCCAGGTTGCAGACTGCTGTGTCCTCACATGATGGAAGAGAGCTTGGGTTCTCTCTGGAGGCTCTTTTCTGTGAACACTAATCCCATTCATGAGGGCTCTTTCTTCACTACTTGATCATCTCCCAAAGACCCCACTTCCTGATACTGTAACATTGGGAGTAGGATTTAACATATGAATTTTCAGGAGACACAAATATTCAGACCATGCAGAAGTATTCTGTTAGTGTAGAATATTGATTGTGTTTTGTTTTTACCTCCTTAATCCAGATTTGACTTTGTGGCCTCTGGTAATGCCCTTTGTTAATACCCCTAAATTTATATCAATGGAAAAAGGGATTCTTCATGTTCTGTCATTTCTCTTCCTCTTAGTCTTATCACACTAAACTGGCAGATAGCTTTCTGGGAAGAGAAGGGAACTGAGAATCCATGTTTGGGGTTGAGTCCTAGTATGTACTGTCAATCTGATGATCTGGGCTAGTCAATATCTAAATTTCTAAGCTATAATGCAAATACAAAGTGATACAACAAGAACAGGATATAACTTCTCTTCTAAAAAGAGTTGAAGTTCTTTTTGTCTGCTGATGCTAAACATCAATGAGTCATTTTTCTACACATGAGTTTTCTTAACAGCATAAAACTATAGGAGTGCCAACATTTGTGATTCTTATTCTGTGTCCATCCTATTTTTTTTCCCTCAAAGATGTTATAAGCACCCCTATAAAAAGTGCTGATTCTTCTCTGGGCATGATACTTGCTAAAATAGGAATTCAATGCTTGCCTTATATGTAAGGAATTTGGTGGAAAAGTTTTAAATACTACTGCATAACAAGGAAGTTCTGGAGTTTTACAGGAGGCAGGATCTTATGATGTTTGCCCTATATTTTCACTGCAGGAGCACTTCTCTCTTCAATAATTTAAAAAACTGGATGTAAATAGGAACTTAACCTAAAGTTTTTAATGAGATGACATTTTGTCACATTCTTATTTTTTTCTACCTTACATTAAAAAGTATGTGAATTAGCTCTGAGAGAAGGGTGCATAGAAATCACTACCCCTACCCCACTTGACCTCAACTCTCTGAAATTGATCATTCAATATAGTGAGAATTCATAGCCTTGATTATATTTGTAACAATTAAAGTCACATGGTCATTTCAGAATTATTACATATTTATAGTATACAGATTATATGATATTTATAGTTCTAATTTAATAGCAAACACACAGTTTCCATACTATAAATTGCTATTAAAATCACGGGAATCATGGAAATTAGATTTATTTGGGCTTCTGTGGCTGTCTGAATTCCATAAGATAAATGCCAGATTATTTTTTTATTGCCAGATCCTATACTTAGGGGAACCATGAAAAACATGGAATTTCCTAAATAACTGTCACAAAGATACAGTTTAATTTAGATTCTTAAAAAATGCATTATTATGCAGTTTCTTTAACCCTACCCCCAAACACTGCCATGCTTTCCTTTCCCTCCAACCCCCAGTACTCCCGCCATGCCCTTCAGATTTTATTGGCTTCATATTTGACAAAAAAAATTCTGAAAATAATATGACTATAGATTACTAACTTTACTATTAAATTAAAAGCAGCTAAATTTTATCAGCTTAATAGTCTTTTATTGTTTGGGTGAGATTCTTAAGGAAGAATTTCAAGCTGCATCTGTCAGTGACTATAAATCACTTGTTATGAATTCAAGACTGTCCTTAGGTTGGTGGTCATACAATAAACTCTCAGGTGTTTGTTCCCACCTTCAAAGAGAGGTGGCAGGGATGATGAAACATTTAGAAGAGAGACTGAGGTTAAAAACAACTGTTAGGAGACTGCTGTGGATAGATGTGCTTTGTGTAATAGTGCTTCCTATTAGTTTAGTATATTGACAAGAGGCATATAGATCAAGGAATTAGAGATACACTGATGGCTAGCAGTGAATTGTAGAAGCTAAAGGAGATAGATGATTCTGGGATTAAGAGTGCATGGACAGACATAATTATATCCAAATAGTGACTTTATGAGTAGATTTTGAATATCATTGAGCTTTAAGAGATTTTCCCCATGTCTAGATGCATGTGTGTATGCATGCACATATAAAAAGATCTAAGTGTCTGTCTGTCTATCATAGATCTATCTATCATCTGTCATCACCTATCTATCCACATATGCAAATAGGCAAATACACATATTTAGACACCCATTAAATAGCCATACTGATCTTAACCCAAAGTTTAGAAATATCCAGGGATATTTTTTAAGAAATGTATCTATTAATTGTCCATGTTTCAGATTACTGTCCATATAGACACAAGTAGCTCATTTTCCCCTAAGATTTTCATTTTATTTTTATGGAAGGCACTATGCCTGTCAGCCTCATTTAGGTATTTCATACGTCATCAGTAGAAATCACAGCCGTATTCCCTCTTCTTTATTATTGGCCCTAACTTTCTGATTTATTTATTTAATAATTAATGAATTTTATTACATTTATAGGTGTACAATAATCATCACAAACAAATTTACAGCATGTCCATCCTAAACCCTCAGTGCATACCCCCACCCTCCACCTGTCTCATTTGGAAACCATAAGTTTTTCAAAGTCTGTGAGTCAGTATCTGTTCTGCAAAGAAGTTTCTTGTGTCCTTTTTTTAGATTCCACATGTCAGTGATAGCATTTGATGTTGGTGTCTCATTGTCTGATTGACCTCACGTAGCATGATAATTTCTAGGTCCATCCATGTTGCTGCAAATGCCATTATTTCTTTCCTTTTAATGGCTGAGTAATGTTCCATTGTGTATATGTACCAAATCTTCTTTATCCACTCTTCTGTTGATGGACATTTAGGTTGTTTCCATGTCTTGGCTATCAAAAACAGTGCTGCAATGAACATTGGAGTTCATGTGTCTTTTCGAGTCATGGTTTCCTCTGCAGAGATGCCCAGGAGTGGGGTTGCTGGATCAAATGGTAGTTCTATTTTTAGTTTTCTGAGGAATCTCCATTCTGTTTTCCACAGTGGTTGCACCAATTTACAATCCCACCAAGAGTGTAATAGGGTTCCTTTTTCTCCAGACCCTCTCCAGCACTTATTGTTTGTAGACTTTTGGACGATGGCCATTCTGGCTGGTGTAAGGTGGTACCTCAGAGTGGTTTTGATTTGCATTTCTCTACTGATGAGTGATGTTGAATATCTTTTCATGCGTTTTTTGGCCACCTGTATGTCTTTGGTGAATCATCTGTTTAAATCTTCTGCCCATTTTTTGATAGGGGTGTTTGGGGTTTTTTGGTATTGAGCTGCAGGAGGTGTTTATAAATTTTGGATATTAATCCCTTGTCAGTCAATTCACTTGCAAAGATTTTCTCCCATTCTGTGGGTTGTCTTTGTTTTGTTTAGGGTTTCCTTTGCTGTGCAGAAACTTTTAAATTTAAGCCAATTTGTTTATTTCTGTTTTTACTGTCATTACTCTAAGAGGTGGATCTGAGAAGATGTTGCTGTCATTGATGTTGGAGAGTGTTTGGCTTATGTTTTCCTCTAAGAGTTTTATAGTGTCTGGTCTTATATATCTAGGTCTTTAATCCATTTTGAATTTATTTTTGTGTGTGGTGTTAGGCAATGTTCTAATTTCATTCTTTTCCATGTGGCTGTCCATTTTTCCCAGCACCACTTATTGAACAGGCTGTCTTTTCTCCACTGTATATTCTTGCCTCCTTTGTCATGGATTAGTTGACTGTAGGCACGTCGGTTTAATTCTGGATGTTCTATACTGTTCCACTCATCTATATTTCATTTCTGATTTATTTTTGACACTGTTGTATTTTTTTCAGGGTATTTCATCAGAGAATCTCAGATTTGAATCCATAAACATGTTGGTAGAATCAAGACTCTGCCTTTTCCCTCATAGCTATATTATTTCTAAACAATGGAGTTTTAGGATATATAAACATTAATTTCTGGTTGACCACTTTTCAAAGGTCATATTATTTTGCTTCAATTAATATTACATTTGAATATTTGCATATCCCATTTTGTCTTTGGATTAAATAGAAAACATATGATTAATTCCATTGGTAGCCACATCACTGCTGTAGATAGCTTATTAACATATAAATGATTCAGTTGAAAATGGAATGTATTCCCACTACATTTAGTCAGAATGTGGTAAAAGCCACCTAGTTAGTGATATTTCCCATGTATCTCTCTCATTCTTCTTCACCTAACGTCCCTGCCCTCTCTTTTTCTGACACTCAATTCTTGCAAGATCCCCACTATTAAATGTTAGCTTCTGCTCTGTGCTTAGAATTATACCTTCTACTTCTTCCTCTTTTTTTTTTTTTTTTTGGCCATGCCTGTGGCACACAGAAATTCCTGGAACAGAGATCAAACCTGTGCCATAGCAGCCACCTGAGCTGATGCAGTGACAACGCCTGATCCTTAACTTGCTTCACGACTAGGATAACCTATTATTCCTACTTATTTTTTCATTAAGTTTTGCAATAAAATGGATAAAATTTTATATAAATATTAGCTTGGCTTTTTCTTTAAGGAAACCAAACTCAATGCTAAATAAATTGTTGTTAATGTGCATTTCAGGAAAGATCTTACTTTTGATTTGTTGTGCTGGCTATGAAATAAAGAAGCTACAGAAAGTCAAGATGGTAATGCAATTCTAATGCTGGTGATGCTATGTACTCTGGCTTAGACTTGGGTAGGAGCACCTGGAAAGTTTATTAGAGAAATAATTTCTTTTTTAAATTTTTTAATTTTTTGTCTTTTGTCTTTTTAGGGCCATACCTGTGGCATATGGAGGTTCTCATGCTAGGGGTCTAATCAGAGCTGTAGCCACTGGCCTATGCCAGAGCCATAGCAATTCGGGATTCGAGTCACATCTGCAACCTACACCACAGCTCATGGCAACGCTGGATCCTTAACCTGCTGAGCAAGGCCAAGGATCGAACCCGCAATCTCATGGTTCCTAGTCAGATTCATTAACCCCTGAGCCACCATGGAAACTCGGAGAAATCATTTCCAAAGTGACTCAAAGAACCAAAGTTAGCCAAAGGGAATGGGAGTTAGGAGAATGATAATAAAGAAAGAATAGACTATAGAAAGAAATCAAGTGACAATAAGCATCTCTAGGGGTTATGACTAAGTGAGTGATTCAGTGAATCTGGGACATAGAGATAGGGATCATCCCGAACGGGTAGGCAGAAACCAGATTCTAAGAGACTTTTAAATGACCTAATTGGATTTTATGGCAAAGGCTATCAAGGTAACACAACCCATCAACATATTTACGTCTTGTTAAATTAATTAAACAAGGAGTCCACCAGACTTAAGAGGTTCTAATGCCATGGTAGCCTAGGTAAGCAAACCAAAATCAAAGCTGTAAAGGCCTCAGGTTTATGAAATCAAAACGATAAGGATAACCAATTACAAACAGTCAGCTAGGCTTTAAGCTGTAGTTAATCCAATAATTTTTTTTTCTTTGCTCATACACTTTCTATGTATAAGTCTTTCCCCTGGTTCATGTTGGCAGTACACTCCTAACCACTTCCGGCTTGGCACTGCTTGATTCCAGTTGATTTTTGCTCAAATAAACTCTTAAAAGTTTTTAATATGCCACAGCTTATCTTAACAGTTCCTAGGTACGAAGGCTATTTTGGTCTCAATAATATGAGTGTAGTGCTAAATTTTCTTTTAATGGCAAAAACTGCTTTAACAGCATTCTGAAAGTTCAACCAATAAATTAATCAGCCAACATCAATCAATGAAATATAATTTCTTTAAGCAAAAAGTACCTCTAAGGAAATGATTTTATGTTGGCCTTTCTTAAAATCTCTAACATGGCTTTGAATCATTTCCCTGCTTTTAAACTACATGTAGTTTAGGTATGAGAATGTGACTGAAATGTAATAAATTCTTATTAACTGAAATGGTATTTCTGACTTATTTATGCCTCCTTCTCACAATCTAATAGGAATAACTTTCTTCTGATACAAACAATATAATTAAAGGAAAAGAATTTTCCATAAGTATTTTTATATTTTGATACGAAACATTACTATTATGGGAACATTTACAAAAAACAAAAGAGGAAACTTAATTATCTAGGGAAAGAGTTGGGGAATGATTTAAGGCCCTTGGAGGGAAGCACACATTTACAGTATTATAAAAAAAAATTAGAAATTAGTCACTGTAGGCAGAGTCCCTCAGGTGTTTGGCACTCTTAACTGTCTTAAATAATCAAAAACCAGAAATAATTTGAAAATAAGGCTACTGAGCATGAACACTGACAAAAATTGCCAAAAAAAAGTTAGCAATGCAAAAGTTACAGGAGAAAAAAATAACCAGCATTCATATATATGGTGACAGCTTTCAAAAATCAGTTTTTATCAGATTCAAGTGAGGACTTCGGAGAAATTTTAAGTAATACAAAGGGAGATAAGAAGGAAAAAAATAACATGGTAGAAGAAGGGAAGAAACTGACAGACAAGAGACGTGGCAGCTGAAATTAGAAACAATGATAGGTACTGTGAAAAACATCAAAGGGTGACAAAGCTTCCCACATGCAAAAGAAGGAAGAAATCTGACCAGAAAAATATTGGGCTCTGGGGATATGCAGTAAAAGAGAAAAATCTTACTTCAATAGTTCTGAGAGTTTTTCTTTGTCATATTTAAATGCTGCAGCAGTGTTTGATCAGTCTAAGGACAAACTTTAAAATTTCCTTAATGCTTGAAAATATCATCAATAAAATAATTCTAACTTATTAAGGAAAATCAATATGCTCCATTTCTTTAAATATAACAATAAGGAATAGTATAATGCACTTTAGAAATGTGTTCATAAAATTATTAAAGTGAAAGTTCCAGAACTTGAAGTATTAAAATTCCATTTGTCTGAAACTTAATTTATCCAAGCAGCCCTTTTTAAAGCTCTATCCACTCCACTGTTGTATTTGTCTTAATATCAAAAAATTAAAACTTATTTGTCTGAATTATCCAGCTAATTTTATTGTTGCATTTTATCCATCTCCTCATTTCATCTGGGTAAAAATGGCCTGATATTGGTTCTTATTACTAAATTACTTCTTTTCTACTGGATATAATCACTTGTTTTCTTAACCGTTAAAAATTAGAAATCAAGATTTCAATAACACATTATATGTTCAACTGGATTCTAGAGCATTCAATGTTAATGAAAATTATAACAGTAATCCCTTGTGCGTTAATATACTGCCTGAAGAATAAAATGTGTTTAAACAAAATGCAAATGTTGAGACTTTTCTACAGTCAGGGGGTTTGGACAGTTTCCATTTTTATCTACTCAAACCACACAGCCAAGGGCTGCCTGAATTTCCTTATCTTTAGTTTCATACCTGAATTGGATGCAGTTAGTTGTTTTTTCCATTTTATTTTATTTTATTTTATTATTTTTTTAATAATTTTTTTTATTTTCCCACTGTACAGCAAGTTTTTTTTTTTTCCATTTTAAATATGTGATTCAACTCCGAGGACTTCTTAAAATAGTCTAGGGATTGTAAAAATCCTTGGAGTGGGGCCAGATTTTCCTGAATTAATATACACTCTTCTTTGCCCTCAGTTTCACATGACCGCCATTGACATTTGTTGTGTACTTTTTCATACCCATTGCTGAAGTGCCATGCAATGGCATTGTACTTGTGCAAACACTTCTCCAAAATTAGCTTGAAGCAGGTAGAATTCTCTTTTATTAATTCGTGACTATCTTAATGGGAATGTGTGGTCAGAATCTAATACAATAAATAGAAAATGTGCAAAACCTAATTCTAAAAGGGCAGCAGCTTCTTATAGCTACACATATCTCTGCATTGCTAGTGATTAAAACTGGCATGTGTATTAGCAGGAATTTTCTGTCTCATTTTTAAATTTCTCCATTTATAATATAGAAGAAAAATATTCTTTGTG
Source organism: Phacochoerus africanus (assembly GCF_016906955.1). Taxonomy (NCBI): domain Eukaryota; kingdom Metazoa; phylum Chordata; class Mammalia; order Artiodactyla; family Suidae; genus Phacochoerus; species Phacochoerus africanus. The sequence continues at coordinate 247,631,214 of NC_062544.1, read as the reverse complement.
GACTTGAATTTATCTCCAGTGTTCTGTGACACCGCATACAGTTCATTAAAAAAATATTTGGAATACTTGTTTACATGAATGAACAAATTCTGAAAAGATGCTGAAATATGGTAGAAAGATCATTTTCATTTGTTTTGTTTGTCTCTCTGTGTGTGGGCACGTTTGTATAAATGTTGCGTGAATATTAATGTGTCTATTCATACTAATGTTTTCATGGGCTGCAAACCTTTAAAATGTTTCTATCCTAGCATAAATACACAGAATATAATGATATACTATTTAGTTAGTTCCACGTGTCCAGGAAAAATTGTAAAGCCTTACACAGACTTAGCTTTATAAGGCCTTTAGAATGTTCTGTGACCAACCATTTATTGTTTCCCAGGTATGGCAAAGTTAATGAAGACCAAATAACAGATATAACACATAGGATTTACTCAACCCAATAAAAAAAGAGTGCAATTTATGGCAAGTGTAAAGAATACATGTCTAAAGAAATATTTTTAGTGTTTGATGGGGATTTGGTATGCTTTCTAATTATATGTGTAGTTAGAATGATGTTGAAACACAGTTTTCCACAGGACTCTTCTCCTGTTCAATCTGTTTAAAAATTTCCATTGGAAGTATTACTGCACCAGTAATACAATATAATTGCACTGCAGCTCCCTAAAGTCCTTGGCGTGTCTTTGCACACTTACATATATTTCAGATAACAAAAGACACCCAAATATGTCAGATTAAGAAGGAATTTCTTAAAGTGTAGAATTATGAATTCACTAGAATATGCAAGGAATCAGATGTGAAACTGCAAATTTTTTCTAGATAACCTACTTTTGAAAAAGAGATTGTGCTGATTTACGTGCTGTTTGTTGAAGCTGGTGGTGTTCTACACAGGTTCCTCCCAGATGCAAGCTTCCATGGTTTAGCTGCAGTGAGTATTGGATACTAGAGGCTCATAGTTATTTTCCTTTCAAGGAATTACCCTCCCTGGACTGACATCAGTTGCTGACCTAAAGATGGAAATGGAAGTTATGCTTCCCACCATCACTGATCTCCAACCCTTGGCAGGGTGCAACCAGTGACTAACACAGAAGTCCAAAAGCCCAGTCCCTTTGTTTCAAAGGGACACACTTGGATATGCCATTAATGCTCCAGAGTTCCCAATAGCCTCAGGCTGAATGCAGGACTCAACTAAAACCACATCGTTGTTTAGCTTCTTTCTTGGCCATGTCCTGTTTCCTCACCACCCTATGGGGTTCTCCTGAGCACACCTCCCCAATGAATCTCTTGCCCAGAAATCCATTTCTATGCTCTGCTTTAAGGCACCCGGACCTAAGACAACATTTATTTCACTCCTAAAGATCTAGAAGCCTATTTAACAGACACGTATTACAGTTGTGCATTCACATACAATATTGCATAAGAAAGAAGTTCTGCTCTTGTGGCACTCAGAGTCTGGCGAGGGGAAGAACACATGACAGGTCATTACAAAGTGATGTGTGTTATGACAGAGGAGAGAGCAAGAAGTTGGGCATGAGGTAGGGTCAGGAGGCTTCAAAGAGGATTTGTGACACTTGAGCTGCATGTTTATTGGTAGGGATTTGTTAGACAATAAGAAAGGAAAGAGAAAAACTCTTTCTTCCAAGACACAAAAACATGATGTATTTGGGAAACCATCATAAACTCTATGTATTTAGAAGGCGCCTATGGGAGAGAAATGGAGGATGAGATTGACGTTGGCAAGGGGGCAGAATGTGTGGCACCAGGACAAAGAGATTAGACTTTATTCTGTAAGATATTGACTTCTGAAGTGTGTAAAGTATCAGAGTTATGTGATCTTATTTAAAATTTTTTAAAAATATTGAAGATATAAGTTTAGAGAAAGAAGGAGATGCGATGAGGAAAAGGAGGAGGTAAGTGAAAAATATTGGTGACATTTTAGGCAATGGCAATGGCAGAGAGATTTCTTTAGGATGCAGGATGTAAGAGAATCAAGATACTTAAAAGATTTTGATGATTTATAAATGTAGGCGATGAGCGAGAGAAGGAGTGTAAGATGAATTCTAAGGATCTGGCTTCAATAACTGGGTAAGTGATGGTTCCAAGTGAAATACAAGAGGAAGATGTTTTGGTTCTATCACCAAACATTTTTTAGTTACATTGTCTTGCAGATTTCTAATGCTTCCTTTGTAGGCAAATTCATGGTAGCTAGGAGACACAGGAGGAAAGATTTGATGATTTTTACCTTTAAAAAGTCTTTATTAATGTCACCTTTGCAAGTTACTAATACTGCCCTAGTTGGCAAATTTAAAACTTTTTTCTCCTTACTCTTTTTATCTAATTCAACCTTTCCCATCAGCTGAAAAATTTTATAATCCTCACCCTCTGATAAACCTTGTCCCCCTATTTATTTTTAAATGTATTAACTAGTTCTTAAAACTACAAATTATGTTTCTATTTCCTTTGCCAATATTGCTCTGTTTAGAAGTCTTTTGTAAAAATAATATCCTTTCATTGCTTTCAACATACTGTTATTTCAAATGGTTTTGATTGAAGATGCTAAAGCAGTGGTTTTCACTAGAGTTTTCCCAGGGTTTCTTCAAGGGCATGTAATAGAAGATTCATGTGCATATTTCTATAAAGTTTGTATGATACTTGTAGTTGATGGGGGAAGCTAAAACTGAGGTACCACAAAAATCCCTTAGGATTTCCCGTCCTAGAAACTTGTGTTGAGGTATTATGGACACAGAAAGGAAACAGAGCCTCATCTGGAAAATCTCTAGGACAGATGCTTTGAATTGCAGATACTGATTTGCAAATGAACTGCTTCTCAAATAGGCAACTAATGTAGGGAAGGTGATTTAGCAGCTGCACCTGAGATTGATTTATTTAATGAGTCTCTCAAGGAACACTAGAGAGACTTTTTTAAAACAGAATGTGTAGCTAAGTTTAAAGTGAAATAAGAATATGTATGTCATCACTTTTATCAGAATAAAGTGAAGAGGACTTCTCACTTTTTCTAGATTATTGAACTGGGAAGTCTATTTTTAGAATATGTTCTATGATAATCTGTGTTAACTATAGGTTTCCATCAGCATCAGAAAAAAAAAACTCCAAATGTTCAAATGATTATATGCCAATATTATTTATTTAGTTATAATAATTTCAGTTCTAGTATGTCCTGAATTTATAACTTATCCATTTCACAGGGTCAATGAGATTTCTATCTCTATTCATATTCCTGAAAATAAATAACATCAATCTGACTTTGATTACTTACTTTGTTTTCCTTTTCCACATTATCAAACAATATATCTATGAATAAGTATTTATTGAGTGTGTGCTAGGTTTATCATGTTGTGTAATAATTATATATTATGAAGTAATGTGCAGTCCCTTAATATATGATGTAAAACTGTTTTTTAATAATACTGTTTTGGTGCTTCAATTACTAAGCTTTCTATTTATATAACCTAGTGTGGACTCTCATGCCACACCGAAATAGATTTTAGTATTTTACCACTTAGTAGGACAGAATTCTTCTTCTCTAGGAATAATTCCAACTCAGTATTGGTTGATAACAAAAATCATCCTCAGATCCATAAAGACATTTAGAATGTATAATTTTAAATCCTGAAACTATATAATAAATCAATAGTTATTGACTTTGTAAAGAAATAGAGTGTGGGAAAGTAATCAAAGGTTCCAATCATGTTTGATTTGGTGAGTTTAGTTACAATGTGCAATTGGTATTTAGTGAAGGAACTGGTATCCCACAGGAAATTATTTTGAAACCAAAACATAGAGTAAAGGGACATTTTTTTTCTTCTATGTTATTTTACAAAGGGTATTTCTGTTTTACCACAATCAATTTTGCCAACCTGATAATGCCTTTGACCCAGATCTGAGAACCATTTTACTTGAACTTGACCTCCCAAATAAGATAAATACGTTCATGGTTGTGGTTTGTAGAGGGCAGAGAGACAGCCAGCTTGGGCTCACCCAGCCGATACTAAGTGCAATATTATGGTGTAGAAGAGGAAACATGCCAAATCAAAGATGAAAGAATTTCCTGTGCTTCACGTCTCAAAGCATTCAGAATTATTAAGTTGGCCACTGAGGTACAGAAAAATATTCTAAACTAGAAAGTAATTTGTTTGAAAGGATTTTCTGCCATCATGAAAACCCATGAAAATAACCTCTATGTATTATAATATATAAGATGAAAGTTGATATCCTATATCTCTCAGTAATATTTTCCTTACATGAGAGAAGTCTCTGGAGTCTTGATAATTAAAACTACACCATAATAATGGCAAGTGGATGTAGGCTGAGATTTCCCACCACATAAGTATTGGCCAAGTTTTATTGCCTGAAAAAAAATGTGTTTTTTCATTAGTGAGCTTTTCTATATTACTGTGTGCCAGTTGTAACATTTATTTTTGTTTTACACAGTTTTGATTTTTCCTTATTTAATTAAATTCAGATTTTTATTGGCTGGTGTTGGTTTCTTGGAAATTTTTGCCTTCAGAATGATTTCTACCTCCAAGTAGTCTTGATTTTACATTAAAAAAAGGTGTAATTTAGATGAAGAGATGAGAACTGAATACTGCTAATAAATGAATATCACTTTCATCATATTGTTCCCATAATTAAGAACCTAATGTGTCTTGAAACTTATCTCAAGATGTACTAATATTTCTTGCACATTGGAGTTCTTTCATCAACAGTATTTTATGACTCTAGTTTTATTTTTCTCTGGCTGTCACTAATGTCTTCCTACCAACACATATCCAATTTTATATGTTTATCCCTTCTGAATCTTTTCACATGCTCGTCCTCCTGTCTAGAAAGCCTTTTCTTTGGCTTTCTTCCTCTCTTATCTAACATGTCTTCAAGGCCTTGCTGAAGCAGATGTTTTGAATGATGCTTTCAGAGATAAACTCTGGCCAAGAAGGCTCCCTGTGTACCGCTGTTACTTTAAAGGTCTTTAATCATCTATATGTGATTATGTATCTGAATATCTATCTATCTGTCATTATGTATCCTCATATGTATCTATATGTCTATCATTTATCAATCATTTATTATCTCTGTATATCTAGCTTGGAGATAAATGCCTAGATTTTGGAGTCTACCTACCTGGATTAGAATCTTTATTTTGGCTTTTTAGGGCTTCGCCCATGGCATATGGAAGTTCCCAGGCTAGGGGACCAATTTAGAGCTGCAGCTGCAGGCCTACACCACCACGTCATGGCAATGCCAGATCCTTAGCCCAGTGATTGAGGCCAGGGATTGAACCTGTGTCCTCATGAATACTAGTCGGGTTTGCTACAGCTGAGCCAAGACAGGAACTCCTAGATTAGAATCTTTTATTTTTTTTATTTAAAAAAATTTTTTTTTAGGGCTGCTCCCACAGCATATTGAGGTTTCCAGGCCAGGGGGCAAATTGGAGCTGTAGCTGCCCGTCTACACCACAACCATAGCAACGTGGGATCTGAGCCGCGTCTGTGACCTACACCATAGCTCATGGCAATGCTGGATCCTTAAGCCACTGAGCAAGGCCACAGATCAAACCCACATCCTCATGGATACTAGTCGGGTTCATTAACAGCTGAACCATGACAGGAACAACTTTTGTCTCTTGCCATGTACAAGTCTAGGTTACAGTACTAATTAATAGTAAATTTATGTACAAATTTGAGTTGAGGAAATGGGTTATTTCATTTCTTATACTGTCCCTGAAGTTTAATTAAATTCAATATTTTTCTTGGCAATATCTTCACAGAAATGAGGTTTAAGCTAACTGAGCTCAAGTTTAGTTGAATACCTACCTGAAGAAAAGAGAATGTTCTAAGTAAGGGAATAGCATGAGAAAAATTCTGGAGACAAGAAAGAGCAAAATGTGTTTGCACGAACAATAACAGATTGAGTATAATCTATAAAATTGAAAGCCGTTTAGCTTGCTGGTAACTTACAGTACCTTTTATTCCATGTGTGCACCCTTCATTTATATGCTTTGGTTTTATGAAATCATCAAAATATAGTCAAGATAATATGTATGGCACAATACATTTCACCAAAACTATCTGGAGAAATATGACTAAGCTGATCACTTTGGCTTGAAGAATCTGAATACGTCTATGAATCTTCTGGTTTGGTGTATTAAATTTCTTCATTTAGCAATTGTTTGCGTATTTTCTCATCTTGTGCTTACTAGATTACTTAATTTTATACATACATACTTCAAGCCTAACCTCAGAGTTATTATGTGTTTAATAGAAGCAAAAAGAACCTAATCTTTTTCTCAGAAATACTGGAGAGAGACCATAAAGTATACAAACTACCATCAACATTTTAAAAAGTTTCACTTTATGCAGATGATGAGGCATCTATCAAAACATGGGATTGACATGAGGAATTCCACTACCTAATGACTTCCTGTATCTTAACTACTCTTTTGTTTCAGCTTACTATCTTCCTTCTAACTTTATGGAGTCAAGAACTGATTTGAGAGGCTTAGCATAGTGTTGATGTAAGATAATCCTCATTATTTATCATTCCTTCATCCAACAGATGTTTAATGAGTATCCGCTTTGTGAGACAGGCATTGGATGAGACCCTGGTGATACATCAGCATACCAAACGGATAAGTAAATCTGCACAGTGGAGCTAACATTCTTGTGGTTAGACATGATGAAGGGGACTATATGATAATGATTAAAAGCTTGACTCAGAAGTTGGACAGAATTGGGGTCAAATTTCAGCTCTAACTTTAATTAGCTTGAGTGAATTATTTTCCCTCTAGTTACCCTGTGTGTAATTTAGGGATAATTATGATATCTTCATATTAGATTTATTGTGGGAATTAAGCAAAATAATGCTTTTGAAGAGAATAATACTATTAATACTCAAACTTATTAACTGCAGTTTATATACCTAAAATATTAGGATATAACTGATATCATCTCCTTCAAAAATAGCATTGTATTAAAATAAGAATGGCTAGGGAAGCTTTGTTGTATGTACCAACGATGCAAGTTTATTTGATGTTATTATCTTTTCACAAAAGATAATCCTTTTCTCTTACAAATCTGCAAAATTTGAAAAGCAGTTCCTTGCTGATTTCTGTCATGGTTCCAAAAGGCAGTTTTTTACTCTCCAGAGACTTAACTGCTCTCTGATTACAAAAGAGTCAAAAGTTACATGACTTTTTCAGGGTATTAAGTGGTAAATGACTACTTAAATGTACCAAATAATACTTTACTGGTCTGGAAAAACTTTCCAAATGACCTAATATGTACCTAGAGGAAAGAGTTATTTGACTAAAAACTGAGCTTTTAGTTTTCACTCTGCTTATATTTTACTTCTATCTACATATCAGTTGATTCTTAAATCCGAAGATAATATTTACCTAAACAACTGTTCATTTAAATTTATGGAAGTAAATGAACTTGGATCATTTATGTATTCATTCTTTCTTTTGCTCATACATTTGCTTTCATTCATTCATTAGCTTTTTTCATGTTACTGTATTAAAATCTAAAGAAGAAGGAAAAGATTGAAAGAGAAGTTGATTTGGGGGGATGTAATGAATCAAACACCTAGAGAATAAGGCTGTGACATTGGTGCAATGTAACAAGATGACTTGTATTAACCAGGGGTTAACTTGGGGTCAAAGTTTGAAAGAAATAAACAGAATGTATTGGCTAAGAAGTAGTCAGGTATTAAAGGTAGGGCACATAATTAATCTTTTAGATTGGGATGTTTTGTGGTAAGGCTATTTTATGTCTTTTTTGAACAAAAACATTCTTTAATTAGGTAATGGGATTTAAAGTGCAAATAGACAAAATAAACCTTGCTCTTTAAAAAATTCTGTCTAAAGTTTTGAAACCAGTGGGAAAATGTCTTTATTCATTGAAATTTTCCATAGTTACACTTTTCCTTTCCCTTGACTTTTTTTTTTTTTTAACCCTTCCCAATAGGAAAATATGTCAGGACAAAAACACATTCACACACACACTGAAAACCACTTTAGCAGGATGAACAATTTTCCCCCAACCCATGTGGCCTTGAAAATGAGCATGTGAAGGAAGAAACTGGTCTGTATAAAAGTGACTCTGATTCTTGGGTGGCTTATGGTTAGTGTTATTGTTTTTAAAAACCGCTCTTGGTTTCTGTGGCACATTGACCTGTGTATGGAATCTCAAAGTAAATGTTTTCCACTCTGTGGGACACTGGGTCAAGAATGAAAGATTTTAATTCCTTTCCAGTAACATTTTCGCCCCTCTGTATTCTCATAATGATTTAAAGTCCTTCTCTTTATTTGAGGTAAATCTTCTTTCTTAGAACAAGCATTGCATCATTTGGGAAGCCAACTTTCAAAGCCTGAAGTTCCTTGTAGATCACAGTGAAGCCGTCTTCCATTTGGTCTTAATTTTAAGACTATGGAGGGCTTCCATTTCACTAAAGGAACTGCTGTTCCCAGTATTTGCCCTGAACGTTTTAGTTAGGTCATTTTTTTTCCAGAGGGCCTCTAGTCATATTCTCTCTGATTTAAGCTGTTATCAGCTTAAACAAATTAGTTTATTAGACTCTTTAGAAACTGTGAAGTGATGGGAGTTCCCACTGTGGCACAGTGGGTTAAGGATCCAACATTGTCTCTGCAGTGGCTCAGATCACTGCAGAGGTGCAGCTTCCATCCCTGGCTGGTGCAGTGGGTTAAGGATCTGTAGTTACTGCAGCTGTGGCTCGGATTCAGTTTCTGGCCTGGGAACTTCCACATGCCATGAGTGCAGCAAAAAATAATAAAAGAAAGACTGTGAAGGGATGGAGAGTGGATTAATACAGTTTTATAGGGAAGATAGAAAGGGGAAATTCAGAGTTCGGTGCATTGTCTAGGTGAATGATGGAAAAGAGTGACACAGTACTTATTGGAGAGAGCTGAAAAGATATCTTATGAAGGAGGACAAGACTGAAAGTGAGAAAAGGAGGCCAGTGAGAGAAGAAGCCCTTCCCCCCCAAACTGCCCAGATAACAAATTTGTCTGAGGTCTTCTCTGATTAGAGTTGAGACCCTGTCTGGGGATTCTGTAGCTAGAGTAAGGCCATGTCTGACTCACCAAGACATTTAGACTATGAGAAAGCTACTCTAGGGATCCTGAATTCAGATGGAGCATTAGGGCTACATCATGCAAAATAACCTAAATGTTTCAAGACCATGATATTGACATAAATAAAATCTGTAACACCCTTTTGAATTTCAGAAGGGCTGGATCTTGAAGTGTGACCCTTTCAGGTACAGCCTGCCTTAGTGTACATATCAAGACTTTGGCACATTGTTCTTCCTGATGGGAGTGGGCTAGATTCACTTGATGCTCTTGAACTTCTGGTTTCCTCTTTTGCTTTATATACTCACCAGGGCTTCCACATACCAATCCATTCTCCCCTAACTCATAAAAACTTGACTGAACCCCAGATCAGATGACAGATTTGAGTTATGCCTCCTCTCTGCTTGCCAACTAACCTTGCAATAAAGCTTCTAATTCTTCCTTTTTTTTTTTTTTTTTTTTTTTTAAGCCAGAGCCATTGCACTGCCTTATATGAGTGTCAGGCATTGCTTAGTAACAATAGTCTCACCAGTTTTTTTTTTCACTCTTATGGATTGAGATTGTAGTACAATCCCCAACACATATAGTAACTACTCACTAAATATTTAATATGTAAATAGCCAAGGGCAAGTCCTGTTCCCAATATTTCTGAAAAAGACTATATCACTGCTAACTCGGAACTGCTCCTAAAAACACGCCTATGACTCTACATGACTATACCGACCATGTATTAAATGGCATATGAATGAGTTAGGTTTAGGCCTCTCAGAAACTTTTAGATTTCTAGCTATTACCCTTTAAATAAACTGCTAAGTAAATTTTTTTGCCCTGAACTCAAACAATTATCACTGCCAGAATCTGAGATTTTAAAATATATTAGTCAGCCAATCCACAGCCATGAATGCACTGATTTTATAGTTTTTCTAAGCAAATCATGTGTGTCATAAACCTTTTGAAATTTTACTTAAGAGATTGCTTTTTTAGCCATGCACATCTTTCTGGTTTCCCACCTTCTCATGTCTTTTATCTGCCTAGGAGAGCTAATTGCAAAAAGTTCTCAGATGTAATTGCATTGAAACATCAGAATAAGCTATTCTTCTGAAGTAAAACTGGGTATCTAACTATAGTTATTAGCTCTAAAGTATATCTGACCCAGTGGCTTTCAAGAGCATATATCTCATCACTATATTGTATACAAGGCTTGACTCTAATTCAGGAGTTTAAACTTTGCTCACTATACATTTACTTTTCAGTAATGTTAATTAGCTAATTTGTGAGACACAAATAAGCTATAATTAGCACGGTGCTTTGATATTTTATTTCTAACAACAGGAAGATGATTACCTTCAAAAATAATAAAAGATTTAAATCTAAGTAAGGATCTAAATTACAGTCATTGAGTTGTGAAGAAAAGTGAATTCAGTTAATCCCCATTTGCATGTGCCAATTAGTTAAGTATTAATCAATTTCCTATATAAATGGAAATGAGGATACCAGGATTCTTTGGTAAGATAATGTTTCTCATTAACACAAACACAACCTCCTGACATTTCATGAGAGGGGAAAAAAAAACCCCACAACTTTTCTTTCCATTTCTCCTCTTCAAAATATCTATTATTTTTCTGTAGTTATGGAATGTGTGCATCCTAACACATTTACAGATTTTTTTTCAGAATTTCTCTTAGAATGTGATAATGAAAATAGGGAGTGAGCAGAGAACTTATACATTAATTTTTTATTACAAATTTCAAGTCTCAAACTCAATTTGATATTTTAAAATGTAGAAATGCAAAGTACAAAAAAGCTGAAAAATTTTGGATGAGCCATGCTTTAATGAAATTATTCTTCTGTTTTTCTCTCTCTCCTATAGAGGTAGTATGCACAAGCTTTCCTATTTAAAACTTATGTTTAAAATAAACATTAGGGTTTAAAAATAAATTAAATGGGCCTGATTTTTAAAAAGGTATCTGATATTTGAAAAAGTATGAGACATAAATTTCAATGTGACTATTCGATAAACTATCAAAAATATTCTCATAAAACTTTTAGTTTTGGAGCTCAATTTTACACAATTTAGGCTGACATAGACATGAAATTCACAGAAGCAAGTACATGTCAACATTCTCTGCCTTTTAGTCCTTTGGGATATATTTGCTCAATGGCAACCTGGCACTGTATCATTGCATTGACATACCCCTATAATTAAATTAAAAATTTATTAGTGCAGGAAGTGAGAAAATAAAGCCAGAATGAGTCTCTGAAATGCAGTTAATGTGGGAAATTCTAGTAGTGGTTTGTTTTCTTAATCTCATTACAAAGTTTAGTTTTAGGTGCTTCTAATTATCAGCTAGCTCATAGAGTTTGCAAATTATACTTTCTTGATTAACCATCACATTTTTGCTCTACCGTTTATAAAAAGCAATACTACTCGGTGTGATTATTTAGAATTTTTTTGACCAAATAACAAATTTATAAAGACAGTCATGTAGACTGCAGGAATATTTGATTTTCCTACAGTGTTTTCATTTTTTTCTATTTAATAAAAATAAAAACAAAAATTACCCACAATCCTAAAACTTAAAACTAATTACAGTAGTAAGAGAATAGCTTCCTCTGCACACTCTTGTTCTTAAAATTCCAATCCTGCAGTGGTTAACGAATCCGACTAGGAACCATGAGGTTGCGGGTTCGGTCCCTGCCCTTGCTCAGTGGGTTAACGATCCGGCGTTGCCGTGAGCTGTGGTGTAGGTTGCAGACGCGGCTCGGATCCCGCGTTGCTGTGGCTCTGGCATAGGCCAGTGGCTACAGCTCCGATTGGACCCCTAGCCTGGGAACCTCCATGTGCCGAGGGAGCGGCCCAAAGAAATAGCAAAAAGACAAAAAAAAAATAATAATAAAATAAAATTCCAATCCTCAGAGATAACTACAGTGAACATTTTAGTGCCTATCTGTAACAATCTTCTTAATTTTATTTAAAAATTTCCACAAACTATTTTTTGTTTTTATTATATTTTACATCTTTTTATTTTGTGTATTACAAAAAACAAACCTAATTTTTGTAAAAATTAGATTGATTTTAAACTTTTGTCTTTTGACTTTCATGCTATTTATATAGTTGTTTGATCTACTTTCTTTGCCTTTACCAGTGAAATATTTTCTGTCATGATTTCTGTATATCTTGTTATAGCCTTTTCTGTTTAAAGAAGTTCCTTTAAAGTTTCTTGTAAGGTCAGTTTAGTGGTGATGAACACTTTTAGTTTTTGATGGTCTGGGAAACTACCTTTCCTTTAATTCTGAATACTAACATGGCCAGAAAGGTGTTTGTGATTGCAAGTTTTTTTCCTTTCAGCACTTTGAATATGTCATGCTAATTTCTTCTGTCCTATCAATTTTCTGCTGAAAAGTCAGCTGATAAACTTATGGGGGCTCTCCTATGTAACTAGTTGTTTTTCTCTTGCTGCTTTTATTTTATTTTATTTATTATTATTATTATTATTTTGCTTTTTAGGGCCACACCTGTGGCATATTGATGTTCCCAGGCTAGGGGTCAAATCAGAGCTATAGTTGCCAGCCAACACCACAGCCACAGCAATGTCAGATCTGAGCCACGTCTGCAACCTACACCACAGCTCACGGTAATGCCAGATCCTCAACCCATTGAGTGAGGCCAGGGATTGAACCCACAACCTCATGGTTCCTAGTCGGATTTGTTTCCACTGTGCAATGACAGGAACTCCTCTCTTGCTGCTTTTAAACAGAGAATCATCTCTTTCTACCTTTAACTTTTTGTCATGGTGTGGGTCTCTTTGGGTTCATCTTGTATGTGACTTTCTGTGATTCCTGGATTTGGATGTCTATTTTCTTTCTTAGTTTAGGGAAGTTTCCATCCACTTTTTTTTTGTCCTTTTCTTTCTCTCCTGGGACCCCTATATGGCAAATGTTAGTATGATTGAATTTATTTCAGAGGTCCCTTAAACTATCCTCATTTTTTTTGTTTTTTCTGCTCTGATTGGGTGATTTCCCCTACTCTGTCTTCCAGATTGGTGATTCTTCTGCATTTTCTAATCTGCTGTTATTTCCTTCTAGCATAATTTTCATTTTGGTTATTTTGTTCCTCAATTGTGGTTAGTTCTCTTTTTATATTTTCCATCTCTTTGAGAGACTTATTGTGTTCCTCCTTTCTTCTCCTGAGTATGGTGAGCCTATACATGACCAATACCTTTAACTTTTTCTGGTTGTTTGCTTATCTCTGTTGTGTTTAGTTGTTTTTTTTTTTTTATGTTTTGCTTTGTTCTTCCATTTGGAGCACATTCCTTTGTCTCCTGATTTTACCTAACTCTATGTTCTTCCTGTGTATTAGGCAGATTAGCTACAACTCTTGGTCTTGAAGGAGTAGCTTTATGTAGAAGGTGACCCTTGGAGCTCAGAGCATGGTCTTGGTTGCCAGAGCCAGGTGGTCCAGAAGTGTCCCTCTGTGGCTGCATGTGCCCTCCTGTTGTGGCTGGGCTGCAATTGCTGTGGGCACACTAGTGTATGGGGCTGGCTTCTGCCATGGTTTCCTATAAGGCCTGGCTGTGATTGTTGCAGGTCCTCTAGTATGCAAGTTTGACCTTGGGACAGGAACTGCTTTAGAGGAATGACAGTTCTAGCTGAGGACACCTGCAAAGTGTGGTGTGCCAGTAGGTTACTCTGGAGGAGCATTGGCTGGGATGGGTCTGTTTTTAAACCAGGGGTTTTTAAGCCACTGCATGCAGTGGCAGTAAGGTAGATTGGAAGAGTCAGAATGGCACCTCCCTGTGCCAGGCCAGCTTGGTAGAAGGTGAGCAAAAACTTCTGGCACCTGTCAGCACTTCCATACTCAGAGACAGTTCCTACAAGTTCCTGCCCCCTGGGCACGTACACTAAAATTAGTCACTGAACCACCTTCATTTATGACCCAGGCATTTTTCAAACCGCTGCCTCTGTGCTGGGACTTAGAGCAAATGAGTTAGTGCACACTCTTTAACAGTTTCAGTTTTCTACCCCTCCAGTTCATCCAGATGTAAGCCCTACTCTTTTTCAAGGCCAGACATTATGGAGGATTGTCTTCTGGTGCAGGTCCCTAGGCTGGAGAACTTAAGGCATGGCTTGGACCCCTAATTTTTTAGGGAAGATCTCCCATGACTGTGATATTCGTCCTGCTTCTAGATTGCCATTCTAGGTGTGTTGGTGCCAGACAGGTTGTGTATCTGGCTTTTTCTTTTTATCCTTAGTTGAGGAAAATCTTTTCTGCTAGTTTTCAGGTCATTCTCAAAGACTCTGCTTTATACATGGTTGTAGTTTTGATGTGTCATGGGAGGAGGCAAGCCCAGTACTTTCCTATTTGCCACTTTTCCCTCCTCCTCCTGAGTCATGATTCTTAATTCATATTGCACATATAAAATTAATTATTTTATAATTAAATATGAAAGGTGAACCAATGAAACTTTTAGGAGACAAATAACATCTTCTTGACTCTGAGGCAAACAAGGCATAAAAAATACTAACCAACTAAATGGGGATAAATTGGGCTATATTAAAATTAAGCACTTTGTAAACAGCAGAAATTGGCATAACACTGTAAGTCAACTATAATAAAAGTAAAAAATAAAATTAAATACTTCTGTTTATCAAAGTACACAAATTAGGGATTAAAAAGGCAAGCTTTGGCATCAAAACAAAAGGAAATTTTTGCCATGTTTGTGTGTGTGTGTGTGTGTGTGTAGAAAAATTTGCTTCAGAAAAGAGACAATCCAAATGGCCAGTAAACATAGTGAAATATTCTTTAATGCAGGGATTGATACATTTCTGTTGTAAAGGGCAAGACAGTAAATAAATATAATGGAGTATGATGGGCTGAACAATATCCCACTTGAGCTATCTGTATAAATTTTTGGGACTTGTGAATATTACCTTATATGGGAAAAGGGTCTTTTCAGATATGATTAAATGGAGAACTCTGGATTGTTGAAGGTAACTAAATACAATGTTTCCTTATAAGAGACACACAGAGGAGAACAGACATACAGAGAAATTCATGTGAAGCTGAGGCAGGGATTGGTATGTTGTAGGCACAAGCCAAAGAAGTTAAGGAATGCTAACAGCTACCAAAACTAGAAGGGGCAAGGAAAGCGCCTCTTCTTAGAGCTTCCAGAGGAATTACTCCTCTGTCAATACTTTGGTTTATGGCTTCTGGCTTCTAGAACTACAAGAGAATAAATTTTGTTGTTATGAGCCCACCAGTTTGTGATAGTTTGTCATGGCAGTCCAAGGAAACTAATACACGAGCCGTATGATCTGTGTCATAATTCTTTGTCTTTGTGGCCATAGCATGAAATCAGCCATAGATAATATTAGACTAATATGTATGCCTATGTTCCAGTAAAAATTTATTTATACAAGTTTGGAGAGACTGTGGAGCAAAGGAATTCTCTTAACATTGTTGGTGGGAACATGAAATGGAAGAATAATTTTGAAAAATTGCTTGGCACTCCCTATAATGCAAAAATTCTGCACCTATATTTACATAGAAATTTACACATATGTGTACCAAAACATATGTACAAAAATGCTCATAATAGCACTAATATGATGATTCTAAAGTGGAACAAAAGTCCATCAACAGTAGACTCAATCAAGTAAGTAAACTGTGGTGTGCGTATAGACACACAGTCACATGTACACACATGTTAAAGTAATACTATATGGCAGTGAAAGTAAATACTGCTGCCTCTAACACCATGGATGATCCTTGTTAAAAAAAATACCTATAAAAACAATCACGAAAGAGTAAATATAATATATACTGCATAAGTACATTATTATAAAGTTTAAGAACAGACAAAATATTGGTGGAGATAGGAGTCGTAGGAGAGATTACCTTTGGAAGTCAGTGACTTGGAGGTGGGACATGGGAATGTCTGGAGTTCTGTTTAATGATCTATCTGGTGGTTGCTCAGTTGTGCTTACATTGTAAAATTTGTTAAACTATATAATTTTCAGTCCTTTCTGTATGTATGTTATACTTCAACCAAATGTTTGTACTTTTGGAGTCTACATAGTATGAATTTCAGTGTAAGTCAGATCAATAGTACTGTATCATGGGTCAGATAAAAATCTTCAGGAAAGTTTAAATAGTGACACTTTCTGAATAGCATTCTTTAAGAGACTTAGAACTTTGATAATATTTTTGAAAATTATTACTCAAAATTATTTAAATTTGTTAATATTGTTGCTTTTTAAATAATTTTTTTTTCATCTTTTGTCTTTTTAGGGCCACACCCATGGCATATGAAGGTTCCCAGGTTAAGGGTCGAATTGGAGCTCTAGCTACTGGCCTACGCCACAGCCACAGCAACGTGAGATCTGAGCCACACCTGCAATCGACACCACAGCTCACGGCAATGCTGGATCCTTAACCCAATGAACGAGGCCAGGGATCGAACCCACATCCTCACGGATACTAGTTGGGTTCGTTAACCACTGAGTCATGATGGAAACTCCTAAACAATTTTTTGAAGATTTCCAGCAGTTCATTTTTTTCCTTAACATGATTATTGATGAAAAATGGAAAATTTCTAAACAATTTTCTTTTTAAATTCACAAGTTTTTAATTATGAAAAAAGTGTAAATATTAGGCAAAATTAATTAGATAATAGCTTTTGGGAATAGCAAAGGTTAGAAAGGAAACATGGTTTGTTGGCAATGGCCATTTATTCTTCTTCTAAGTGCCATAGGTGAAAAGTGTCTAGGATTGTAATATGATATTAACTTGCACTGCTTTCTTTATATCGTATATATACAGTCAATTCCCTGCTCTAGTCTCTTATTTGAAACTTTCCTGAGGTATTGATATTTAGACTTTCTGAAGTCTTTCACTGCCATAAGCCACTTTATTTAATTCCTTCATCTCAGAAATGGGAATTCCACCACCTCCCTGACATTGCAGTGACATGATGATTAATTAGTTAATGTTTGTGAAGTGCTTTGAAGATATAAAGTGCTAAATAAGTGTTAAGCACTGTTAAGTATCACAATCAATCAATGTAATGTTTTATTGCATAGAATTTCATGTGTTACTTCAAATGCAGTATACTAATTTTGTTAATGTGAGAGTTCTGAAGATATTAG
Source organism: Phacochoerus africanus (assembly GCF_016906955.1). NCBI lineage: Eukaryota > Metazoa > Chordata > Mammalia > Artiodactyla > Suidae > Phacochoerus > Phacochoerus africanus. Next base: position 247,613,960 of record NC_062544.1, on the reverse strand, counting down.
GGCTATATCACAAAATTGGCAGATGTTTTATGAATTATAAAGATGCCGCAGGGATCAGAGACTTATATATTGATTTATTTATTTAGTGTTTTAATTTATACCTATTATTAATTTTCATTTTTAATCAAAAAGAAGTAAAATTTCTCATTTCAACTTTCCATTTTAAATTTATGTTTTGAAATACTTGTAAAGTAATCTATGCTGGAATCTCCTTAGCCATCCTCAATTCTGAATATGAATCCTTGTATGTTCATTAAATCTAATAAATGGCTTTGCATTAATAAAAATAAATGGCAAGAAGTTTGTAATATGGCTTTTAGACAATATAAGACAACATCCCTATCTAAAGGGGGGATCACAGTGACTGAAAGAGGCTTGACAGAGTCCAGATAATATTGACTCTTAAGACCAGATGTCCAAAATAATGAGAGAATATACATTCTTTTTCATTTCTTTTAATGCTGGAGGACATTCATGTTTTTTGTATAGGAATAAAGAGTTAAATCAAGCTTATCAATCCGTGTATTTTTTTCATTTGTTTTTTGGTTGCACATGAGGCATAGAGAAGTTGCCAGACCAGAGACTGAACCTGAGCCACAGCAATAACCCAAGCTATAGTGTGACAATGTTGGACTGTTGGACACTTAATCACTATGCCATTAGGGAACTCCTATCCATATTTAATATAGAAATGAGCAAATAATTTGAAAATAATTCCTTGATATTAAAAATAGGTACTAAATAATTCTTAAAAAATACCTGAGACAGACAATCTAAGTACAAGAAAATATATTGCACTCTCTGTTGTGGCATATAATTACACTCTTTTGGGAAGATTTAACACATATAGTGAACAAAATGAAAGAGCAAAACAGATGTTACTGCTCTACGCAGCTTTCTCTTGCCATTGTGGACCTAAGGAAATTCCTTCTCTTTGTTGACGTCATTACTTGCGTGATAGTGACTAATCTAAGCATAGTAAAGGATTTAATTAGAAAACTGACATTGCAAAAACAGACCACACTTTAAAAAAATACAGATTCCAGAATCTTCACTCATTCTGGCAAATTACTTTGCTGGGTTCCTAAACATTATCCAGTGTAATCTTATGGATGGGAACACTCAGCTTAAAAATATTCCCTGGACTTGCCTGGGGCCCAGGACTGCTCAGCTAAGGGTCCTCACCCTGGCCACCTCACTATTATCTTTGTGGGTGAGGGACTGGGCACAGATTTTGGAATTAGGCAGACTAGGCCTAGAGCCGACATCTGACTTTGTCATTTTCTATGTGGGACTTTGAGAATATCACTTCTCTGAATATATTCCAGTTACTTATAAAATAGAGACGTGATGCGGCATTTCAGTGCTGCTGTAGAGATCATGCATAATGTACATAAGCACCCAGTGAGGAGCTCAACATATAGTCAGGAGCTCAGTAATTAAGGGCCAAATGATACAAATAGCGGCACACCTTATCTCCATTAGAAACTCTTGATTGTTATAATAATTGCATTAAAATTGTATCTTAATGTTATATAATATACCCAACAACTCTCTACATTTATTCACTTAATTTGGAAGTAACTATTAGGTTGTATTTCATTTCCTTTTTTACGAATGAGTAAGTTGAGACACAGAGAAAGTAAAGGGTAAATATAACATAATTAAGACTCAGAAATTAAGTAGCAAACCCAAGGAGGCCTGTGCTTAGGGAGCTGGACTTTTGCAAGTCAGCCTATCTTCCCTTCTGAACTTTATGCTATACCTGTCTGTCTAGATAACTTAGTAATTTTACCCTGTAGCAGGGTAAATTGAAGCAGGAGGTGGAGTTCCCTTCATGGCCCAGCAGAAACAAATCTGAGTAGCATCCATGAGGACATAAGTCTGATCCCTGGCCTTGCTCAGTGGGTTAAGTATCCAGCATTGCCATGAGCTGTGTTGTAGGTTACAGACATGGCTCAGATCCCGTGTCTGTGGCTGTGGTGTAGGCCAGCAGCTACAGCTCTAATTCAACTCCTAGCGTGGAAACTTCCATGTGCTGCAGGTGCTGTCTTAAAAAGGCAAAATAAAATAAAATAAGATAAATAAATAAATAAATACAAGCTTGGGAATCCTCCTAAGACAGAAGAGTATGAAAAATTGAGGGCAGTAAAAAGTGAAAGAAAAAGACTTGGAGTTCCCATTGTGGCTCAGCAGGTTAGGAACCCAACTAGTATCTATAAGGATGACGGTTGGATTCCTGGCCTTGCTTAATGGGTTAAGGATCTGGTGTTGCCACAAGCTGCGGCATAGGTCATGGATGCAGCTTGGATCTGGCATTGCTGTGGCTGTGGTGTAGGCCTGCAGTTTCAGCTCTGATTCAACCCCTAGCCTGGGAACTTCCATATGCTGTAGGTGAGGCTGTAAAAGAAAAAAAGAAAAAAAATTCACACTATATATGTAGTGTGTATAGCCTTTGAATAACCTATGTGTTGATGCATTCTTTTACATTAATGATGGGAATAAAAAAAAAGACCCACTATTTTGTTATTCTAGTATAAAGTTAATTTCATAAGAATTTAAACTTTTGTCTTAGTCCTCTTGTACCATCAGTTAGATGAGGTCAGTTTACATAATATCTTCTCTTTGCCACCAATTTTACTGACTAAAATAAACTCAGCGTAGTATCTGTTACTGACATAGCACACATTTGTCACTGGTGAATGCACATTATGTCCTCCACTGTGGCAGTGACTTTATCCACGTTTCCTCAGGGAACTGGAGTATATCACTTACAGTGCTTGGTGAGCTCATAAAGCTATTTATAATGTGTAACACAACCATTAATGGTTTAAATATTTATAACCATCTTTAATAGCTATATATCACTGGTACAACAACAAAAAATACATATGGAAAGAGAATGGTTGCTTTCTCAAAGGTAAAACTGATATCTTTGCCTTTAAATGCACTTGGGAGGAAAACTAGTTTTGCATGTGCACAGAACTGGAAATGGTCCCTAAGGAGAAGTGTGTCCTAGGATTTCTGTGGCATTTCCTTTTAGCATTGTAAGTTTCCTGAATGCTGCATTTGCTTGTTTGTTGGATTTTTTTTTTATCTTCCAGTATGACTGGCTTAATAGACATCTCAGAGTTAACCCACACAAAATGGAACCGTCATCACCCACACTTCTCAGCTCCACTTGAAATTCCCAGATCCCTTCTGAAATCATCCCTTCCCTGTCAGTGGCCTGTTCCATTCTCTCTCTGTTGTTCAGGCCACAGACCTTCAAGTCATCCTTCACTATTGCCTTGTTCTTCTGTCTCTTCTTTCCAAATCTTCTAATCAGAAACATGTTCATCAACATAAACTATCCTACAGTTTTAGAAGGGTTGCAGTTGCCCTGAAGCCTAGAAACTTTATAGACTTTAGATTAACAATCCCTACCCATTGCCCCTTCCCAGTTTATAATCACACTATGCTTTCAAATGAAAGGTTTTATTGTTAAGTCATACAAAGTGAATATGATCCATTTTCCAAACAAATAAATAATAGTTTAATAATTGATTCTTTTAACTAATAGCAAATAATATCTTAATTTGGACTTCCCATTTTTCTCTTTAAATATTGTGTGGAAAATCCATCATGAAGTGCCTTAAGGATCAGATAAAGGACCTCGGGTCTGCTTTACTGGATGTTTTTTTTCCCTTTTCAGTCACACCCATAGCATATGGAAGTTCCTAGGTCAGGGATTGAATCCGAGCTGCATCTGTGATCTGTGCCATAGCTTCGGCAATGCTGGATCCTTAACCCACTGTGGTATGGCAGGAGTTCCATAGAGGACAAGGTATTCACAGTATGACCAAAGGACAAGGTTTCTGTGACTCAAATGGCTTTAAACATTAATTTGAAATAGTAATATGGAAAGACTGCAAGAGAGTTGAATTTCTTTTGTAAACTCACCCTGGGAAACTTATTCTTTTATAAGTTAATCAATAGCAGTCAAGAACATTTTCATTATACAATTAGAAATCGCGATGTTATCACACAATTGCAATATCACATTGTTGAGTATGAAAAACCTTGGCCTGAAAGTCTAAGATGTTCTTGACCTTAAAATTATGACAAGGTCTATTTATTGCCTTGGAAGTTTGCTTATCATTTTAAATTTTAAGCAGTGATAAAGGGCATGATTTTTACTTGTCTATATCTTTTTTCTTTTTCTTTCATAATTTTCTTATTTCTAACAAAATTATGTTTTTATTTTAAGCCTTAGATTTTTAATTATTTATAAGTGAGAAACTCCACTTTTAAATTAATATTCTTAAACTTGAAGCAATAATTGAAACATTTCAATTGAAATATTGGCTACTAACCCTCTGAGATCCTGGAGGTAAAATTTACTCGCTATGAACAGAACGAATTAAATTTAGATTCTCTAGGTGTATTCATGTGCTCTTATAGCAAGGTTGGAAAGTTCTAAAGAAATTTTAGTAATAATTAGTTTTTTGGAATATAGCTAACATACTTAGAATTCTAATTTTTAGAAGAGTTTATGGTAAGAAACTAATAGTTTTTTTTTTTTTTAATCCTAGTGAGTTAGGGATTTTTAAGAAGCTAAAAAAATGGATGTTTGTAAAACCATTTTGAAACACGAACATCAAAATCAGAATTTTAGAGTTTATAAAATTAAAAAAATACATCTTGTTAAAAATGAAAGAACTGTTTTTACTTACTCAAAATAAGAGTTTAAGTAGTTATCATAGACTCGTAAACTTTGGGGGATAGAAGGGACTTTAGAGTTTATTTCATTATAAAGAGGTGCAACAAGGAATTTTTTAGGAGTTCTCAATATTGGAATAAAAAAAAATCCCCAAAAAGTTTTCATCATTAATTATGCTAGGTGCTCTGAAGCATAAAAGAAACACTTGACGTCATTTTATTGTTATCCATATCTCGTAACAAGCAACATGATAAATAAATCTTTTGTTACTACTCTTGTTTTCCCCCAGCCCAGCAGCCAGTTCTACCTGAAAACTCTGTATACCTCCTAAGAATGGCCTCAACATGTTTTTTTAACACATTCTCTAAAATAGTCACTTCCTATTTATCTGAATTGGCTAATAAATGAAACTTGCTTACCATTCTCTCCTTTTGGTACAATAGCCTTGAGATAGCTTATTATCTTGTCTGGGTAAGTATTACATATTTTTTTTATTGGAAAGATTTGACAATATATCACACAACTTTTTCTCCAGAATTGTCCGGTATACAGCTGTTGATTATTACATCTTTCTCCTTAAGCTGGTCTATTTCTTTTGAACAAATCTAAGAATATACCTTTTAAATTTGTAAGGAATAGATGGTGTAACATGTCTAATGATTTTTTATCACCAATCCTAAAATTCTGAGTGAAAGTAAACTATTATAGGAAACAACACTGAATAACTTTATTTAAAAACATTAAAAGACAGAGTTCCCATTGTGGCTCAGGTGTTAATTAGTCTGACTAGCATCCCTGAGGATGCAGGTTTGATCCCTGGCCTTGCTCTATGGGTTAGGATCTGGTGTTGCCCTGAGCTCTGGGGTGGGTTGCAGATATAGCTCAGATACTGCATTGCTATGGCTGTGACATAGGCCAGCAGCTGCAGCTCTGATCCAACTCTTAGCCTGGGTGCCATGGGTGTGGCCCTAAAAGAGCAAAAAAAAAAAAAAAAAAGAGCATTAAAAGACTAGGGCACATTTAGATATATCTTTGATATTCAGTGTAGCATCCTATCCATGATTAATAATGATTTATTTTTTCCTTATTTTTACTGATGTCATTTAAAAGTCCCTCTAAAAGATCAATATGCTGCTAAAAAAAATCCAAGAATAAACAGCATGCATATCTTCGCTGTAATATTCTTTGCTTTCCTTAACTTGAAGCCTAAAAGCCTTTCAGTAAACCAATGTAAAATTCTTAAAATAGACTACATTATCTTGAACCATATTATCTATTCCCATATGTCATAAAATGACAAAGCTTCTACCAGAATACCAGGAAATATACAAAAGGAGTCAGTAAGTGGTATTATTTTTCTACTGCCTTCTGGGAGAGATGCTAAATTTGATTCTGATGCTTTAATGTAACCTAATAACGTGGGAGAGGAAAAAATATGTTTTCATTGTTAAAATTATCGTGTTGGTATATAGTATGGTTAAATTTTCTCTGATTTCAAACACCATATAAACATGTGGAAAGATAGATTATACATTTGTACTAATATTCACATATTTTGATTTCAGCCTTATAAGGGTACTTGAGTCAAGGGCTGACATGTGCCCAGATTCCTAACCTACAGAAACTATGAGATAATAAATGTTCATTGGAACTGCTAAATTTTGGGGTAATTAGGAACAGTAGTAGATAACAGATAATAGATAATACACCTGATCTCACTGTTTATCCTGTATACCTCACTGTATACCTGACCTAAAGAGAAAACATTGCAAGGCACGTAGATATAACAACTAAGGTGAATAGTATGTTGGTTGCTCAAAAAAACTAAAAAAGAATTACCATATGAACCAACAACTCAGATTTTAAAAAATTACTCAATGAATTTATTACATTTATACTTGTACAATGATCATCACAATCCAATTTTATAGGATTTCCATCCCACAACCCCAGTGCATCCCCCCACCCCACACCTGTCTCATTTGGAAACCATAAGTTTTTCAAAGTCTGTGAGTCGGTATCTATTCTGCAAGAAGTTCATTGTGTCTGTTTTTCAGATTCCACATGTCAGTGAAAGCATTTGATGTTGGTGTCTCACTGTTTGACTGACTTCACTCAGCATGATAATTTCTAGGTCCATCCATGTTGCTAAAAATGCGACTATTTCATTCCTTTTAATGGCTAAGTAATATTCCATTGTGTGTATGTGCCAAATCTTCTTGATCCACTCCTCTATAGATGGACATTTAGGTTGTTTCCATGTCTTGGCTATCAAAAACAGTGCTGCAATGAACATTGGGGTACATGTGTCTTTTTGAGTCATGGTTTTCTCTGGATAGTTGCCCAGGAGTGGTATTGCTGGATCAAATGGTAGTTCTATTTTCAGTTTTCTGAGGAATGCACTTCAGATATTTGTACACCTATCTTCATAGGAAAATTATTTATAACACCCCAAAGATAGAAACAACCCAAATATGCCCACTGACAGATGAATGGATAAACAAAATGTGATACATAACATACAATGGATTGTTATTCAGCCTGGAAAAGGAAGAAAATTCTGACATATGCTACAATATAGATGAAACTTGAAGATATTATACCAAGTGAAATAATCATACAAATATTGTATAACTCTACTTATATGACTTTCCTAAAGTAGTTAGATTCCTAGAGACAGAAAGTAGAATGATGACTGACAGATGCTGAGGAGAGGGGGGAACTGAGAATTATTGTTTAATAGGTTTGGAGTTCTGTTTGAGAAGATGAAATGAATTCTGGAAATGGATGACAGGGATGATTGCTCAACGTTAATGTACTTAATGTCTCTGAACTGTATACTTAAAAATAATTAAAATGATAAATTTTATGTTATGTATATTTTTTAACACAGTAAAAAAAAAAAACAAGAACAAACAAATGAACAAACAAAAATAAATGGAAAAAGAAAGAACTAATGTAAAGGAAAACCCTCCCCTCATGGCCACACTTTTCTTAAGCTTAGACTTTGAGGATGACCATTTGAGTCAATTTCAAAGTGGGTGTGTTACAGGGTTGTTAAGGTGCAATGTGAATACTCTTGGTGGTGATGGGTAACATTGGCTTATTCTACCATCAAGAAGGGTGAGAATTGCTTGAATGCACAGGAAAATGATGAAATCACATTCAATAGAACAAGACAGTAAATGCAGATAACAGAGAAAGCACAGGTAACAGAGTTTCTAAGCCAGTGTTTCCACTGTAGAGATCAGATGGGATAAGTTAATAGAGAGCTATGGAGCGTATTGTCTTCAAAATGTGGCAAATCCTTTGTGGTCACTGATGTGGTGGTAGGGGGTGGGGTAGAAGCTCAGAGTTTATTCAAACTTTTAAAATTCCACTGGACCATCCTCTCAGGGTAGCTTATGTGAATAGGGTTTTCAGGTCTAAGCTGTCATGGCACTTTACATAAAGCTGATTCTAATTCCATCATATAGCCAGTAAAGACTTAGAGAGGGTGGTGAGGACTTGGGGCAAGAGTGAAAGAATATATTTAGTCAGAGCACCTGTGGATACAAATATATCTGAGATGGTAGATATCCTTTACTTGCAGGTAAGATTTAGAGGACAAGGTTTGGTGTTCTTGCAGTGGTGCAATGGAATTGGAGTCTCTGTGGTGCCTGAATGCAGGTTTGATCCCCAGCCAGGCACAGTGCATTAAGGGACACAGTGTTGCCCCAGTGTAAGTCACAACTGTGCCTGGGAACTCCATGCATTTCTGGGCAGCCAATAAAGGAAAAAAAAAATAGAGGACAAAGGTCATCAGCAGAGTATCAGTCTGTCAGATGGAGCCCTCTGCCCTGTTCTTCTCCTGCCTGGAGAAGAAGATTGTGAATCTACCTGGTCAGACCACACCTCTGTAAGTGTGGGGAGGAAAGACTCCAAGTTCCAGGGCCACTTTCTCCGACTCTAAAATTTTTGGTTTCTTCAACACCCAGGTAAAGCATAAAGAGGACTTAATACAGTTGAAAAGTTATATCATGACTTATTTCTCTGGGTATTTGGGGCTGAGCATTATGTTAATAGTGAATTCAGAGCTGTGTGGTGGCCTAGTGTAGGAGGAACCTTCCAGCAGAGGGCTCACTGACAGGGTCTTGGGGATGTTTGCAAACAGAGTGTTACAGGATTCTGAAGGGTAACAGAGAAGAAAGCTAAATGGGGGACCACAGTGGGTATCGGATCACAGCACAAGAGAAATGTTTTGCCCTCCTTACCAATGACCTGCCTCTTCTCATCATTTTTACTTCACCCTGGGTGTTATTTATATCACAAAATACTGACATTTTGATTATTAATAAATGTTTGATTTAGACCATATCAGTATAATTGTGAAGTGAGGTGGATCATAAATTTGCTATCTTCATCCATTTATATTATTAGGTGTATATAGGACACTGCAGGTGATCGCAAGGACACACAGGTGATTAAAAGTAAACTATTTTTCCTTCCACAACCTGAAATAAAATGGAAGGAAATAAATGTTTACCTTGCAACATGATCAGTAGGATGAGGAGATATGGAAAGGGCAGAGAACGGGTGCTCTTGTGGTGAGGGAAGCCTTGCTAGGGAAGATAAATATTTGCTGAAGAACAAAATTCAACTGAGTAAATTTTAAAGATGTTGTTAGGTTTTTTTCAGCAATTCATGAAGCAGATAGTATCCATTTCTAGCAAATAGAATGGAGGTCTGAAGAGCCGTCCATGGCAGGAGATTTTTAAAGAACAAAGTGAGCAGAAACAAGGAATTTTCGCTGGGTATTTGCTGATTAGTTAAAGCAGGGTTATTTTTCCTATACGGAGCAAAGGGAAGTGTTGCAGCCTAGTTAGGTAAACTGCACTGAGCAGGCAAATACTAATTGGTTGATTTAAGCCTTCCTTTTGGGGGATTGCTGAGCACAGAAACCGAGTTAATTTTGTAGTTGTTGTTGAAAATCCCCTTGGGTGGGTTCAGCATGAGTAAGTCCATCTTGGTCCTGACTTGGTTACTTTAGCATATTAAACATTCTTGAATAAGTTCTAGCTCAAGGAGATGCAGGGAAATGTGAGAGAGCATGAGGCAAGCAGGCATATTTATTAATAATTCTCTAGCCCTGGATATGGGTGGGAAAGGAGTTTGAGATATGTCAATTGAAGCCAGACCAGCTGAGCCCTTATCCTTGCGGACAATGGAGGCACTAATGATAAAAGTGAGATGATGAAATTTATATTTATTGTAGTTGACTACCCCAAAAAGGAGTTGTTCAACTCTACTTATAAGCAGTAATAATTCCATGATCATATGGACCTTCTTTCTCCACTTTCTCCATCTCTACCTCCACATTTTTTAACGTCAACTGTGATTACTCAAATGGATAGTACCTACCCCACATCACTCCCTTGCCACCCTTCCACCCACTTGGGGGGATACAGAGGATTATGGTTGAATTAGAGGTACAAAGGATTAAATAAAATAATTTATTTGTAAAAAATTAAATCTACTATGATATTTTTAAAAAGTTCACTTTTTGGAGACATTTTTATCTAGGAGACAAAACTAATCTTAGGGCTCCTACATTTCCAAACCAGAAGGAAATAAAAAAAGCATATTTTCTTTCTTCAGTTTTAAATTCTCCCTCTTTTTATTATTTCCCTCTTTGTAAATATTTTATGTATTATTATTTTTATTTTCAATTATTTTTGAAATATTATCAAAGTAATTGTGATATACTGAATGTTTTATTTATGGAAAAGATAACTGCAAAAGAAATGTAAGAATAATATTTCATAAATACTGGGAAAAATAAGTTTTGTTCCCGTAGACTACTTAAGTGTGTCTTTAGACAAGGTCATTTAGTTCCATTAATTGCATGCTATCTTTGAATTATTGGAAAAATAAGATATTTGTATTATAAAATGGAACATAAGCTATAACAATTTCCCTACCATGAAAATTTTCTACTATAAAAGTAATATAATCACCTAGGAAAAAATAGCTTGAAATTTTATAATATGAAGATTTGTTTCAGGGTGGGCCTGAGAAAGATTAGTTACAGCTAAATATTTTGAATTATTTGATAGGATTTCTGTTTTTCTTAGTTTGGAATTGATTCCCAAGAATGGTGTGGGTGGAAAATCAGTTTGAACAGAATATTCAAAAGATTCTCCCTAAGATCCAATGAAGAAATATTTTGCAAAATCAAGTAGCAATAGCAAAGCAACGAAGAAAACAAAAATAAACAAAACTAAAATGCTAGGCATATCTGAATTAGTTTCAGGCTGAAGATTAAATATGTTTCAAGAGAATATATTTTCCATGCTGGAAATTATGATTTAGGAGTACTGCTTTCTATCCCTTTCTAGTTTTCATTCATTAGACAATGAGTTTTTGAGTGAGTTCTATGTACTGGTCACTATACATAGGTGTCCTTATGGAGGTAACAGTTGAATGGGGACACACACCAGAAAATGGTAAACTGGAAATGAGAATAAGAACTGAGAAGTTTCCATTGGATATAGTGATGAGGAAGTAGCCTGGGTTAGAGCTGCTTCTATAAAGTGTTAATCACTGTGTGATTTGAAAAAAGATGGGTGGAGAGATATTGGAGACTGACTGTAGACATTCTCATCAAGTTCTATCCTGAAGGTTGAAGAAGGAGGGGTTATAGTTAACTGAGGGTTTACTCATGAGTGGAATGTCTCATGAGTGAAGAGAGATAAGCTTGTTCAAACGCTAACTGGAGAGATCAGGGAAGAGGGAGAATTGTAAATACTGAAGAGACAGTCACAATATACCACGACATACTTATGTTTGTGAATAAGCAATAAAGTCCATGGGCTGGTAAAGGTAGGGATTATATAGCATTTCTAGAATAGAGAATAGATTGAGCATCCTTTGGGATTCTATTTTCAAGTAAGACTGGTTGAGTCAGATGGTAGGCCTTTCTTACCACCTTCCTTACTTCATTTCCCAGATTTCTGTCATGTGAAAGGTGAGAAGGTTAAAAGTCACTGAAAAAAAGACCATTTTTTTGGACCACAGACTCTATCATCTTTTGTTTCATTTATAAAGTCTATCGTGACTGAACCTCATTGTACCTAATAAAAACCCCCCAAAACAAAAATAATGTATCTGGGTTGGGGCAATAGGGTTTTCTGAAGAGCCTTCATGTATTTCAAATGATTTCAGTGAAAATAAAAATCAGCTGATACCCTTATGGACTGATAACATTTTAGGATGTAAACTTAGAGTTTTCTGCTTATATTATGCTTTCCTTTTCCTTTTGCCCATCTAAGGAGGTATTCGTCAATCATGGACATCAAACCAGGCATGAGTAGATTGAAAAGGAGATGACAAGTCTATCTTGAGTTTGTTTTCCAAAAGTCCAAGTCTCTAGAAGAATTTGGAGGGATGGTGGAGTAGTCAAAAGGAAGAGGATTCATGGATCCAGACAAAATAACTTGAACATGTTGTATTGGAGGTTGGTGTTTCTCCACCAAATTGGAAAGATTTCTCCATGCATTAGAAGTTCAGGGAAGATGCTGAAATCTCTGAATTCTGAAATGAGTGACAACCATACCCTGCATCCCATAGCACTGAAGGTGAAGCTGTAAGATCTGAAGAAGAATGGTTTGTTGGTGCCTTGGCAGCAGGGATCACAGCAGCTTCAACCAAGTGTCCTATAATTCCTGAGCCTGACTTAGAAGCAGCAGAGCCATGAGGACTGGCTGGACCATGCAGAAGGGCAATGGGTAGCTCAGCATAAATCTGTGATGTTCATACTGTCTCAGATGCCTTTGTACTGATCTATTTCAAAGTCACTAGAAAAATTCAGGGTGGCATGATTCTACAGTTTGTGACAGGGCATCTATTCTTTTTTTGAAATTATTTTTATATTTTCCATTATAATTGATTTTATAGTGTTCTGCCAATATTCTGTTCTATAGCAAAGTGACCCAGTCACACACACATATATATTTTTCCTCATATTATCCTCCATCATCCTCCATCATAAGTGACTAGATATAGTTCCCAGTGCATACAGCAGGATCTTATTTCTTACACATTCCAAATGCAATAGTTTGCATCTATTAACCCCAGATTCCCAGTCCATCCCACTCCCTCCCCCTCCCCCTTGGCAACCACATGCCTGTTCTCTAAGTCCATGAGTTTCTTTCCTGTGGAAAGCTTCATTTGTGATGTATATTTGTTTCCAGATATAAGTGGTGTCATATGGTATGTGTCTTTTTCTTTCTGACTTATTTGACTTAGTACGAGAGTCTCTAGTTCTATCCATGCTGCTACAAATGGCATGGTTTTGTTCTTTTAATGGCTCAGCAGTATTCCATTGTATATATATACCACATCTTCTTAATTCATTTATCTGTTGATGGAAATTTAGGTTGTTTCCATGTCTTGGCTATTGTGAGTAGTGCTGCAGTGAATATACGGGTGCATGTATATTTTTCAATGAAAGTTTTGTCTGGATATTCCATCATATGATAGTTCTATATTTAGTTTTCTGAGGTACCTCGATACCATTTTCCATAGTGGTTGTACCAATTTACATTCCCACCAGCAGTGTAAGAATGTTTCCTTTTCTCCACATCCTCTCCAACATTTGTTATTTGTGGACTTATTAATAATGGCCATTCTGACAGCTGTGAGGTGGTACCTCATTGTAGTTTTGATTTGCATTTCTCTAATAATTAGAAATGTTGAGCATTTTTTCATGGGCTTATTGAACATCTGTATATCTTCTTTGGAGAAATGTCTATTCAGGTCTTTTGCCCATTTTTCAATTGGGTTGTTCTTTTGCTGTTGAGTTTTACAAGTTGTTTGTATATTTTAGAGATTAAGCCCTTGTCAGTTGCATCATTTGAAACTATTTTCTCCCATCCTTTGAAACTATTTCATTTTTTTTTCTGGTTTCCATTACTGTGCAAAATCTTGTCAGTTTGATTAGGTCCCACTGGTTTATTTTTGTTTTTATTTATTATTTATTTTTGTTTTTACTTGCCTTGGGAGACTGACCTAAGAAAACATTTGTAAGTTTGATGTCAGAGAAAATGTTTTGCCTAAGTTCTCTTCTAGGAGTTTAATGGTGTCTTGTCTTATATTTAAGTCTTTCAGCCATTTTGAGTTTATGTTTGTGCATGGTGTGAGGGTGTGTTCTAGTTTCATTGACATCTATTCTTAATTTAGTGAATTTTGAAGAACAAGAAGAGCAAGCCCCATGAAGAGACATAAAAAAGTAAAGAATCAATACCTTATAAGTGTAGTTCTCCCCTAAACTTTAAAGGACATATTCATACTGAACTTTTCACTTTGGACTCACTTTAGCATAGATTTATGATTCACCAGCATATAAAGTAACACACACTCCAGGTATATGACCAAATTTTTGGGTTCCTGCTGCTGGAAAAATGAATCATACAGCATCGTTATAAATAATTTAAAAAACTGGGAGTGAATATATATAGTAAGTTTCTATTAAAAAAGGGATCAGTATTAGATTACTTTTTATTTCAGTTGTAAGGTAAAAGAACCCAGGGTACGATAAATGTTTTCCATACTTTTTTGTGTCATTTTCACAGCGATCATATGAGAAAAATGATGCTTAGAAGTTAAGTAATTTTCTGAGGTTAAAGCAACTAGTAGACTGCAGAGTTGGTTTTCTTCTCTGTCTCTACCTGTCTCTCCTTCTCTGTTCTCTTCTGCTCTTCTTTCCATTATCTTTTTTTCTATTTTCTTTATACAATTGTGCTATTTATTTATGTATTTATTTATTTATTTATTTATTTATTTATGGGCCACAGCTACGGCATATGGAGTTTCCCAAGCTAGGAGTCCAATTGGAGCGGTGGCTGCTGGCCTACACCAGAGCCACAGCAACACCAGATCCGAGCTGCGTCTGTGACCCACACCACAGCTCATGGGCAACGCTGGATCCTCAACCCACTGAGTGAGGCAAGCCACTGCAATCTCATGGTTCCTAGTTGGATTCATTTCCTCTGCGCCTCGATAGGAACTCCTGTGCTATTTATTTTTGATAAATACATATACTTTATAGATTCAAGCTAGTGTCTTTTGTCTCAAAACTATAAGCTCTGTGCAAATATTCTAATTGTATTACTTTTTATAAAACAAATTTAGGAAGCCTTTCCGCATTTGCCTTCAAAATCAACTTGTGAGCCATGTGTCTCATCATATATGAACTGGGTCACCATGCTGTATGGCAGAAAATTGATGGAACACTCTAAACCAGCTATAATGAAAAAAAAAATCATTATATAAATAGCAAAATAAAATAAAATAAATTAGTTTAAAAAAATTGACACTGGATTGGTCACTGATAATTACCATGATATTTGTTACTGGACAACAAGTGGATAACTTAAAAAAATTCTTATTGAGTAAAGATATGATATGCATGCTGACTTTAGAAAAAATGTGTTATGAACTCTTGAGGCAATTAAAAAAGGTTTATAGTGTGAGATCATAGCATTTTATAACTGAAATAGATCTTTGCTCAACTTTATAACTCAGCTCTAAGTTACTTTTAAGTGGTTTAATTGTAGTTTAAAGATAACATACAGATTATCACATTAGGAACACAAAGTTATTCCAGAAAATGTTCACCAGAAAGATTCATTTTCCATCTTTACACATTCTTACGACATTTAATTCCAAGAAGGAGATTTAAGGTCTACTACTGGAGCTAATGGAACAGTGAAGACAGATTTCTACTTAATCCCCCTGAACCAAAGCAAGCTAATTTTTAAGGCTTCATATAACAATGAAGATTAAGAATTTCATGAAATCCAGTTGAATAAACATATCCATATTCTGTCCTTAAAAATTTATACCTTTTCTTAAATGTGATTTAATTTCACTTTAGAATACCCTCGATTTTAATCATTATCATTACCATTATTTTTTATGGTGCAGAAATATTGCAGGTATTGTATTTTCCTATAGCTGAGTTAACTACTTGTACTACTTAATAGCTCTAAAATGGACAGTCACTTCTAAAGTTTTGAGAGTTGCTCATGGTGGAATTTCAGTGTTCTTACAGCTGAGGATGTTTTACTGAATTTACACTAAGAAAAAAAAAATCTCAATACCATACAGTTGTCTTGTTTTATTAATGGGAAATCAAATAGCATGCACTTTTATTTATAGAAGGCTACTGAGTAGCAATTTTTAAATGATTGTTGTAATATCTTTTATATCTACAGTATTCCATGTAACATTAATAACTGCTCAAAAGATTACATATAATCAAAGATTAGCATTTTTGAAAAGCTACTTACAATGTGCTTTTAAACATGTTCAATTTCCTTTGCTGGGGTATGTGATCATTAAAACTAAAGCTTCTTTTTTGCCACATGCTTAAATGTATGCTATTGTGGTAATAGCAGTATCGATCTGCTGGTAGAACACATGTTACAACCCAAAGCAGTTTGCATTCTCCAAATCAGCCAAAAACTTACAAAAGTGTAAATATACTTCGGTCATAAAAATACATATTAGATCAAATGTTTAGATCACCAAAATCCCTATTAAAATTTGAAAAGACAAAAAATATTTTCAAACATCCTTTTAATATTTACTGTTATCTGGAATTCAATACATGTATCTTTAAAAGTTAACTTAGAAATATTTTGTTGGAAGTTCCCACTGTGGCTCAGTGGTAATGAGCCCGATTAATATCCATGAGGACAAGGGTTTGATCGCTGGCCTCACTCGGTGGGTTTAGGATTAGGAGTTGCCACGAGCTGTGGTGTAGGTCACAGAAGCAGCTTGGATCCTGTGTTCCTATGGCTGTGGCATATGCCAGCAGTCGTAGCTCCAATTCGACCCCTAGCCTGGGAACTTCCATTTGCTGCAGGTACGTCCCTAAAAAGTAAACATATATATATAAATATAAACATATATATATTCTATTAAAGTGTTCATATAATTTATTTAATGAAGAAAATTTTCTTCAACAACTCCTTTATATAGCCCTTGACACAACATGTGAGTTTTCAGCTTTTAATACTCTTTTCATCAAAATGTGCTAACACTCTGAGGTACTGTTATTTTAAAAATATGCTGATTATAATATTATTCTAGTAGACTACAGCTTTCTGAAGCCAGAAAATGTGTCTTACTCATCCTAGTGTTCTTATTATGTAGCAAAATTCTTAGGTCGTGGCCTATTTGTTCAGTCTTTTGAATGAGTAGATGAAAAAGTTCTTTTTAATAAAGCATCTTTAGGATATCTACATCTTTCTTTAATATACTGAATTTTTGTTGTTCACTGGAAGCATATCTTTTGAGTTTCCTAATGTAGCTCCAATCATTGAAAAATATATTAACAAATAGGAGATAGATCAGCAAGTTATTTCCTGAGTACCCATGTGAAAATGAAATACAAGTTACGGTATCTAAGAATTTTGTTTACTTGAGGAAATACTTAGTGAGTAAATATACATTGTGCTAAATTATGAATGTCTTAAAACTGAGGCATGAAATTTAGGCTTAGTGAGGTAGGCAATAAACCATTTTAGGTCTCAATCAAATGTTTATGTATGATAAATTCAGGATTCAGAATAAATGAGCTCGTTAGACTATAAGAAATTTTGAAAGAATGATGAAGACAGGAGATCAGCTGAGAGACTACTGCTGTAATTCAGATGTGTGCTATATAGTGGAAATGTGACTAAAGAGAGATGTAACAGAAGATATATGGTAGGAAATATTGATAAGAATGGGTATAGGCTAAGGAAAAACTGAATTAAAAATTCAAACTAGTCTTACTAACAAAAATACTTTGAACAATTAAGGCATGAGGGAGAGAGGCCTGGAAAATTTGATTTATTTTAGGCTCACTAAATTTGAAATGACAGTAGGGAGTCAGGAACATTCACAGGGAAATATATATATTTGTTTTTGGAGCATAATCAGCAATGAGAGTAGTTGAAGTTAAGCTAAGAGAGCATGTTGTGGGATTGTGTAGAGACAGAAGAATGGTCACATTGAATACTATATATTGAAAATGAGAATAGGAGAAGGAGCTGAGAGTAGGTAAGGGAAATTCAAAGAAGAGAGAAGAGAATCCAATTAAAATAGGACATGCAGAGGGTAGAGTTTCAAGGAAGGAGATATAGCTATTGTGTGCAGAGGCCTATTTATCAGCTCAGCAGAGCAAATTGCTAGATTTTCAGGAAATTTATGAGTCAATTTTTCTTTTTCTTTTTCTTTTTTCTTATATTTTTAGAGCCGCACTTGTGGTATATATGGAAATTCCCTGGTTAGGGGTTGAATCGAACTGCCACTGATGTCTACACCACAGCCAAGCAGTGCCTAATCCGAGCTGCATCTGCAATGCCACAGCTGATACAATGCTGGATTCTTAACCCACTAAGCAAGGCCAGGATAGAACCTGCATCCTCACAGATACTATGTTGGGTTTTTCATAAGCTGAACCACAATGGGAACTCCTATGAGTTTAAACACAGCCAGTAAAAAATTAAATTATATAAACTCTAAATAAATAAAATATGTTAAATAAATACAACTCATCACTTTCTAACTATTTTAATACCTTCTGCCATTATCCATACTCTTTGTTTATATATATATATTAATCTGTAATATACTAGAATAAAGGATAAAATACAATAGTTTTTATTTTACTGTGCATCTCTTCTTAATTCAGCATGTGGTAATGTCACATTGATAGCCTAAAATCAGCAATGTGGAAGTATTTACACCATAAAAAGGGCAAGTGCTATAAGTTCAGGCCCTGTTTACACTTCTGTTGATTACCTAGCAAAGGTTTGGCATACTACATCTTTCGGGCCAAATCTAGCCTATTGCTTGCCTTTGTACATAGTTTGTACTATTTATACACAGTTGCACTGTTGCACATTGTTTAAGTTTTATTGGATCATAGACACAATTTAATATACTATTTATGGTTCCTTTTGCATTATAATGACAAAGAGGAGTAATTATATCAGAGAATATATGGTCCATGTAGTGTAAACTATTTACTATTTGATCCTTTACAGAGAAAGTTTTACTACTCCTGTTCTACACATAAGAAAGGAAAGTGAAGGACGCATTGTAATGACTATAAGAATTTGATAAGATATTCTTCCAGTGTTTGAAAACCATTATCTGACTCAGCAAAAAAGTTGCTCACACTATTGGCAAATGTATGATGTTCTGATATGTCTCTGTTTTGTCGTTTTTTATTGTACCCAAAAACATAGACAAAAATGCCAACATATCTACATTGGAATTTTACTCATTTGTTAATTTCAAATATAGATTGGCTATGGTTATAAGATTTTGGCAAAAATCAAAATTAATTGGTTATATGGGGTTCTCAATAAATAATATTGCATATTTTATTATTATTTGTAAATTATATGCTATAATATCTTTATATCAGTAAAATTTAAAATAATATTATGGATAGATATACATGTATTACTTTTCATTCAGAGAGAGGTTATTAAACATCTTCCAGCACAGCACTTTATAGCAGTTTTGGAAGCAATGAATTCTTGGAAGAAGATCAAAAAAGAAAAGATTATTACATTTAATAAGTATTCGTATATTTGTCATGCAGGAAACTATGAATCAGTTAAAAAAAATTCTCAGATCAATTAGCTACATATTTTATTTCTTTTGTCTTTTACTCATTTAGCAAACAATTAATTGCTTGCCTGCTCTGGATTAGGCATCAAGCTAAATGATGGATATACTTGGAAAGTTATAAGTAAAGATATGGCTTGTTTAGTGGGGTTTATATTCTGATGTAGAATGATAAAGGAGTAAATACATAAACAATATATAATTTATGAAATTATATAAATAGACTTTAGAGTTAGTGAAAAATAGAAATCTGGAATTGACCTTCTTAAGCAGGGAATCCAGGAAGTTCTCTCTGCTATTTCAGCTGAGGCAAAACCTGGATGTGGGAGACTGTGCCTGGTGAAGGGAAAGACCTATATAAATATCCTGAGGATTTAACTTTAAAAAATTTACTCACTTGCAATAAAAAGGTAATCACTTTCAATTGCTTCATTAATTATACAAGAAACTAAATTTTAAATAATATTACTCAGGATATAGGCAGTTACTTTCCTCTAAAAACCTCAAAGTTAATCATGTGTGGAAGTTAATTTCCCAAGTTTCCTTTTAAAGCTAGTGTGGAATTCTCTGTATGTTTACATATGACCTTCATTAAGGGAAAGAATTTCTTCATTTAGATTCTGGCTTTATTTGATGCTAATATGTTAAGTCAGGTTGTTTCTGAATACTTCATGTCAAAGGAGGATAATTCTTTTTCTTTCTTCACTTTGTGTTCTTGAATCTCTAAACCGCACTTTGGCTCAGACAGGGAGGCATTTGTACTTTTATCCAATTTGATTTTTTTCTAAATTCAGCAGACCTCAGAGCTATTGTATGTTCTTTAGTTTCATGAAAACACTGGGTAAGTTCAACATTACTATGAAAATCTATTTTGTGAGAAAAGATTAATTGCATTTTCTCATCTTTTATCCTTTTTGTTACATGGTTACTTTTTAACAAGAGGCTAACCCAGGTATAATAAGTTCTTCAAGTGATAAAGATTAGAGCTAATATTTTGACTATTTTGAAGTGTTAACTGAAATATCCTCCTTGCCATCACTTCCTCCCTTTTCAGCCTGACCTCATTCCCCCACATTTAAACCTCTTTGATTTTCTTTTCTTGGGCTTTAAGACCCTTCATTCCAGTGCAGGCATCCAAAATTAGCCATTGGATGTTATCATTGGAGGATTGGGGGAAAAAAAAAAGGTAGCAAATCCTTGGCTTTTAAACTCAAAAGCTTTACTTCCTATTCAGGAAGGAAGTGTTTAGGAAGAATATTTGTTATTCAGTTCCAAATTCCCCCTACTCCTGCTGAGAGCTCCTCTGAATTGTAGAGAAGAGTAGAAAAGGAAAGGAAGCAAGATAGTTAAATCTGCTTACAGCTGGGCCTGCTTCTATTCCCTAGCCATGGTTGTTTCAAAACAGGGGGAGGAAGGATTTTCTGTGTGGCTCATGGGGTAGGGGTCAGGTGTTGTCACTGCTGTGGCTCAGGCTGTAGATGTGGCATGGGTTTGATCTCTGGCCTGGAAACTTCCATATGCTGAATAAATAAATAAATAAATAATTAGTTAATTAAATAAAACAGGGGAAAGGAATACTGATAAAACCCCCAAGATAAGTTTGAAGATCAAAGATAGAGGGGGCTAGTTCTGGGATGACAGTAGGCTCTACTCCTCTTGAATATATTTCCCATATTGAGAAGGGTGTGCATTTTTATGGCTTTTAGTGGTATCTAAGACAATAAAGTCTTTATAAAGATTTAGGGCTTGGGTGGCCCCAGAGCAATGTGGGAAAAGAGATTTTTCCAATTGCTTTTGAAGAGGGTGCAAATTGGCTGAAAGAAAGATCTAAACATCAAAAGCGATTTCTCAGTTTTGGTTGTTTGTTGCTACTACAGGCCATGGGATAATGACAGATTCTCAGAGAACAGCAATGGGGATGGATGCAGGAACAGAGGCCAGAAGAGGCAGAGACCATCTCAGCAGATCACAGTGTAGTACAAGGGGTAGCCACAGGCCAGATATGCCCTCCTGGCCTCCCCCTCCTCCACAGAATGCCCCTAAAAATTGAGGAAAAAGAAGAGGAAGGGAAATTTTGAATGAACTACACTTAAACCTGAAATGACCAAGGATAACAGGAAATGACTAAGATTCTGTTTTTTGCCATTAGACAGGATTGGGTTTAACATTTATTTATTCAACATACATTTATTGAACAATTACTATGCAGCAGCCACTATTCTACGTATTTGAGATATCCTGAGAACATAAATCCATGCCTCAAGGAGCTTCATTCTTACAGGATGACACAGATAAAAATGATTGGAAGAGTAGAATGGGTAAGATAGTTCCAGTATTAAATAGAATGATCAAAGTAGGCCTCATTTTAAAGGTAAGATTTGAGCAGACATTTGATAGAGGTGAAGAGATTAGCTAGCCTGATATAATGGGGAAAAACATTCCAGGGAAAGGCAACAACTAGAGGGAAAGGCAACAACTAGAGCAGAAGTTCCGGAAAAAGCAAAAGTGTAGGGGAGTAGTAGGAGAAGAGGTTAGAGAGGTAGTAGAGGGCAGATTATTGGGGCTTATAGCTCGTTTTACAGAATTTGGCTTTACTTTGAGCAAAACTGGACTCCATTAGTGTTGAGGTGAGGAGTATAATGATCTGATTTGGCTTTTTAAAGCCTCATTCTGCCTTTTGTGGTAAAAAAGGACCATAGTGGCAAGGGTAGTTACAACGAGAGCAGTAAGAAGGTTACTGCTGAATCCAGGCAAGGGAATGCAATGGCTATTGTGAAGGTGAGTACAAGTGATTCAATTCTGAACATATTTTAAAGCTGGAACTAAGAGGATTTCCTACTATATTGGATGGAGAATATGAAAGAAAGGGAATGGTCAAGAAAACCACAAAGTTTTCTGTCCTGAGTTACTGGAAGAATGCAGTTGAGATGAGTAAAGCTGCCTGATAAACAAGTTTGGGATTAGAGGAGAGATCAAGAGATTGATATTGGATATATTAAATTTGGGATATCCATCTCACAACCAGTTGGAATGTTAAGCATGAAGTTAGATACATGAGTCTGGATGATCTTAACTGGAAATATTAATTAAGGATTTTTTTAGGCATATAGATGATATTTAAAATCATGAGGTGGAATTGAGAGCTGGTTCTCCATTATTTGAATAATCTCCTAATGTACTTTCATCTTAAAAATAACAACAGTAAAGTCTAAACCCAAAATACCTAAAAGAACTACTCAAAAGCACTGAAAACTTACTGAAACAGCAGATTATGGAGGAAAATTGAAACCTTTAAGAAATCATTGGAATTGAGTGAGATCCCTATTTTCTATAAACTTTAGTTTGGGACAGTCACAGAGAATACAAAGTAATGGTGAAACAGAGAAAGAGAGGGAGAGCCCCACTCTGTTCTAAACTGTATCAAAGCTCTGACGGACACTTGAACCATACATGATTGAGAAAGAGATCAGAAGGATAAAAAAAGTGAACTGACATTTAAGCTACCTCTGGTAAGATAGTTTGTAGTTTGAGTCCAATTAAATTAATTAAACAAATATTCCACTCTTTGGAGGAATAAAATAGAATATAGAGTTGTGACAGCATATCATTTACAATGCTCTAACTATAATCTGAAGTTGCTCAATACATGAAGAATTAGAAAAAATATAACCATTCTAAAGGGAAATAATAATTAGTAGAGGCAAACTCTGAGATAAGGCAGATGTTGAAATTAGCAGACAAGGATTTTAAAGTTGCTACATTGACCATACCTAATAATAAGGTAAAGATTGTTATAATAAATGGAAATATACTTCTCATCAGAAAAACAGAAAACACAAAAAAGAATTCAGTGAAAATTCTGGAACTAAGAAACATGGTATCTGGGAGTTCCTGTTGTGGCTCAGGGGTTAATGAACCTGACTAGCATCCATGAGGATGAGGGTTCAATCCCTGGCCTTGCTCAGTGGTCAAGGATCTGGCGTTGCCATGAGCTGTGGTGTAGGTCACAGACACGGCTTGGGTCCCACACTGCTGTGGCTGTGGGCTAGGCCAGTGGCTACAGCTCCAATTGGACCCCTTGCCTGGGAACCTCCATATGCTGAGGGCATGGGCCTAAAAAGACAAAGAACAAAACTAAACAAAAAAACCCACATGGTATCTGTATAAAAGAAGTCTCTGGATGGGCTTAACAGCAGAATGGAGATGACAAGCGTCTTTCTTCAATGAACCTGAAGAAAGGTATGTATCTTTTTGTTATCCAATCTGAAAAAGGAAAAAATAAAGATTAGGAAATTTGAACAGAGATTTAGAACCTGTGGGCAATACCAAAAAGTTATAACACAATTGTAACTGGAGTCCAAAAGAGAAGAAAGAGAAGGCACCAGAAAAAAGTTTTTGAAGAAAAAAATGACTGTAATTTCTCCAATTTGATGAAGGATACAATACTACACATTCAAGAAGCTAAGCAAACCCAGATCAAAGTAAATATAAGTCAAACAATGTCTGGTCACATCATTGTCAAACTTCTAAAAAACAAAGTTAAAGAGAGTATCTTGAAAGTAGCAAGAGAAAAATGAATTCTAACCTACAGGGGATGATGATGCATAAAGTCACAAGCTTCTAATCAGAAATCATAGACACCACAAGATGATGGAATAATGTTTTCAAGATACTAACGTAAAGTCTGGGAACTACATAAGATCACTAAGGAAGTAAATAGAGAAGAGTATCCAAGAAATTACGTGAAGTGTTGAGAGAGAGAACAAAAACCGAAAGAGAGGTACCCTGGAAAATGTATCAAGAAGGAGGGAATGATTATCTGTGTCAAATCCTTCGATCATGTCAAGAAACATCAGGAAACTGACCATTGGACTGAACGACGAGGACATCGGTAATAGTCTTGACAGGA
This sequence comes from Phacochoerus africanus, assembly GCF_016906955.1. Taxonomy (NCBI): domain Eukaryota; kingdom Metazoa; phylum Chordata; class Mammalia; order Artiodactyla; family Suidae; genus Phacochoerus; species Phacochoerus africanus. The sequence continues at coordinate 247,589,679 of NC_062544.1, read as the reverse complement.
ACAGGTTTGGTAGAAAGGAGGTTTAAGATTTATTAGAGTGGGTTTAAGAGAGAATGAGAGGAAAGGAATTGGAAATTAAAGGCAACTCTTTCATGTAGTTTTGGTATATAGAGAGTAAAGAAATTGCATAGTAGTTAATGTGAAAAGTGGGGTCAAGAGAAAGTTTTTTTCATTGTGCAAGGATGATAATTAGCATAATCTAGTAAAAAGCCACGCAAATGTAATATTTTCCAGATCTGTAGAAAAAACAAACAAAAATCCAGGCAGTTGAATTAGAATAAAAAAATCAACACACAAATATATGATTTGAATTCTCATATCGCCTTTATATTGGGCAAAACTCTCTATTCCATAAACTTTACTACTTATAATTTGGTCATTTGTGTATGTAAAATCTTTGAAAATACATCCATTAAAAATTATGTAAACTACTATGATTTTACAGAGTGCTAACTCTGATTTTTTTTCTTTGTGTTCTTAATTTGGCATTCCCCAAATTATGGACCTTATTTATTTATGTATTTATTATTACTCAATGAATTTATTACATTTATAGTTGTACAATGATCATTATAATCCAGTTAGGACCACATATATTTTTTAAAAAATGATTTTTTAGTTATTTTAAAACTCCAGATGTTTTTCCTGATAATATTGATGTTATATAAGGTAGTATATCCTGGCCAGACTACAAAAATCATAAAAACTAGATGACTTATAATACTAATAATCTGGGAAGTTTTTAGTTATTCAGACTTTTATTTCTATGGGAAAACTTAATTCTATTTTCCAACCCAAGGTTCTGGAACACATCTCCCATTATGAAGTGGGCTTGTAGTGGGAGGGAAACACAGCTCCATATTCACACTCTCCACCCTCATCTTCCAGCAGTGAGGGTAGGACATCAAGGTTTTCATGACACCAAGGACTCAAGCAATGGGGTAATGGAGATCCTGGACACATTTTACCTCACCAGTGAAAATTAAATGAAGACCCAGGAGTCATTTACAACTATAGTGATGAGAAGGAAGTTTCAGCAACTAGAGCAAGAACTATAAGGTGAGTTCTTGGCCAATGGCTGCTTCTCTCTCTCTCTCTCTCTCTACATACATATATATATACACACACACACACACACACACACACACACATATATATATATATATATATACGCATTTTTTTTTTGGTCTTTTTAGGGCCCCTCCCATGGCATATGGAAATTCCCAGGCTTGGGGTCCAATCAGAGCTTCAGCTGCTGGCAGCAGCCACAGCCACAGCAATGCCAGATCCAAGCTACGTCTGAGACCTCCACCACAGCTCAGGGCATTGCCGCGTCCTTAATCCACTGAGTGGAGCCAGGGATCCAGCCAACATCCTCATGGATACAGTCAGGTTCCTTACCACTAAGCCATGATGGGAACTTCTGTGGCTCCTTCTATCTTTAAGGGCATGTAAAAGTCTTTTTGTGCTGTACAAGATTGTGTGTGTGTGTGTGTGGGGGGGGGGAAGGCCCTATTATTGCTGTTTATATTGAAGCTTTGTTGATCTGCAAGCTCAATGTCTAAAAAATGTCAATGAAAATATTTTACTTCAGATTTTTGATTTCATGATCAAGAGATAAATGTCCATTAAGTAAACTAAAAAATTTATCCCCACACACATTTTAATGCATGTATAAGAAAACCCCATTTGCTATGTATCCTGCACCTACAAGATTGCACAATAATAATGATGTATGTGTTTAATGATGATGCTCAGGGCAGGAAAAAATGCTGAAGGAAACTCTGAATCATCCATCGTTAAATTATTTTCAGCATAAATTTGGTATTCTTTATACAACTTTGAACATTGATTAAACATATAATTTTGGGGTAAAAGGAATGTTAACCAGAACAGCTCCCAATTTTGGGGATGAGAACTTAACGGTTATTTCCTTAAGTGGAGAGACACTTTATTTACATCTACTGAAGTAAATTAAAAAAAAAAAAAAACTTCTTGATCTTCTGGGTCATCATTTTCACTGTCTCCATTCTGCCTACCTTGAAATGTAAAGTTGATATTTTTAGATACATACTCAACTTTAAGAATTGGAGGTGCATTCGCCTATTTGCGAAGACATTGAATGATTTAAAACTCACTGGATGGAATATTTTTTTAAATATCAAATGCAATAGGGAAGCACTTGAGTTCAAAAGGTTTAGAATTGTAATTACGATCCACTGAGAGTAAGAATTACAGCTAAGTAATTTTCTTTCTTGTCTCAAAAGAAATGGGTATACAGATGTATACTCTGAATACTTAGAGTCTTAATTGCTTGCCATGAGGTAGTATTTAGGAGCATGATTAAATGGGTTAAGACGTCTATAGAAAGGAAACCTCTAAGTAAGAGGGAATGTACTTATTAACATTGCTTCTGAGAAGGATTTTAAGATTTATAGCATCCATGATTATTTTTTAAGTTGCATGTATTTTAATATATGTGGTCTTGGAACTGAGTTGTTCACAAATAATATATTTTATGCTGATTCATTAGCATTGTTTCTCAATTAATAGTTGCTATTTCAAATCTTTTAAAAAAACTTCATAGACATTCTCAAATACTGAGATCTCTTCTCCATAATCTTGTTCTTCTAAGATATCACTGGTTATGTGATCAGGAGTTATTTGTTCACTCATGACCTGTGGGGCTTTCTTAACCTTTTATAAACTTAAGTGTCAATCACCAAGCTGGATATAATTACATTTTGGTGATTTCTTTGAGCTTTGAAGCCTAACAGATAGCCTCAAGTATTTAAATAACTGCTTGAACTTTCTTAATTGATGCAAACTGTCTGTAATAATTCTACTTTGTCAAGTATGCCACCTGAACAGCTTTATCTTAGGTTTATGTACTTAATTGATAGTGTTCAATGGTACATGATATTCACATGAGCCTTTGTCTTATTGAACTGTGTATGGGATAATCATTCTGAGTTTATTTGAAATCTATATACTAACTTCACAAACTAATATACTGGAATCAAGGTTTGTAAATTTAATATTTTATATCAAATTTTGATAGTCTTTTTAAAACATACTGAAACTTATACAGCCAATGATTTTTCCTGTTTTTCACATTGCAAATTTATATGGACATATGTTTACTTTTCAATTAAAGTACCTGTGTTAATTTATGAAAACTGTACCAAATGATTTAATACTTAATTACAACAAATAATTAAAATAAATATATAATTATTTGAAGGCTTTTACTGAAGGATTTTATTGATTTTCTACATTAAAAATAATCGATATATATTTGGGGGAATAATTGGATCCATAGCTAATTTTTCTTTAAAAAATTACATCATAAAAAATGTACATTAGATATTGATCTGGATCATAATGTAATATAATATGTTGTAAAAGAAGTTGTGACGTAGTATGAATTATAAATAAAAAAGCAATCATTGAAATTTCTCATTAAGAATTAACCTTGGTATCCTAGATTTGCATTAGCCAGATATATTTGCGTCTGAATCCTTGTTCTGCAACGTGCCTGCCTTGTTATATTAAAGCAAATTATGAAACTTCTATGGACAGCTGTTTCCTCATCTGTAAGAAGGGGCAATAATTATAAAACCTAGAAAAATTATGTTAAATACTCAACACCTCTTCATATTTCACGGACATTCAATAAATGCTACCTCATTATTATTATTAGTCCTACAGTATTATGTTTTAGTTTTACCAAAATTTAAATGACTATAATGAGAAATTATGACCCAGATATGGCTTTAGATGACCGGTAATTTTTTTTTGAAGTATCCAAAATATTAAGATATGACCCCACTAATATTACCCATAAGGCTATTTCAGAGACTGTAAAGGCAATTCATGTTTCTGAAAAGTATCTCCTTAAGTGACATTTATTTGAATACAAATAAGTGAAAACAATGATGGATGATGATCTATAATTACTCATGTATTAACTCTTGAATTCATTGTATGTTCTCTTTCTTAATAGAGGATTCTATAAAGTCATATCATTAGTCAGGTATTAGTAAATCTAAACTACTAGACTTGAGATTATCCTCAGATTACTTGCCTGTATACTAGTATGACTATGTTATTTTGGTATTATTTTTGTTTGACAGTTTTTATTTGAAAAGTGGTTTGTGGTACATTTGCGGCTCTTTTTTTTTTTTTTTTGAGTATCAACAACTAATATGCCACAGTAAATAATCTTTGAAATAAATCTTTGCTACAGTATTGTATTGGTATATGATTCGTGGGTTTTGCATGACCATTAAAACCTGCTTTAGTATTGAGGGGCATGATTATACTCAGAAATTTTATATTAAAAAGAAGGCATTTATATATGGCTTGCTCCATTGTTGGGGGTGGGAGGAAAGAAAGAACCATGGTTAAAAAGGACCAAAACTATAAAAATGACCCTTCTGTGTCCATCTTTTATTGGATAAAGGGTTGATAATTTTGCATGTTGATCATTTTGGTGTGTATCATACAAGTTCCAAAAACTCCTGGATATAACATAATCACTTCTGAAGAATTTTCTTTTTTATGGGTAGCTACTAGCCACATGGGGATATGGGAGTTTGAAATTTGGCTTGTACGGATGAACAATGAAATTTTAAGTTCTATTTACTATTGATTTATTTATATTTATATTTATATAGCCATATATGGCTAGGGGATGTCTTAGACCACACAGTTCCAGATTTATAAGTGATTTTCATATTTGGTTACATTTATGCCTTGGGTTGCTGCAGGCAATGCCCAGGGTACAAATATCTTGGGATGGCGTATCCTTAAACCAATCTCCTCATCTCATAGACAAGCCCATGCAGAAGATCACAATGCAAGGTAATTCTGCAATTTGAATGAGACTCAGATCTCCAGATATTGAGTCCCAGCCTCAGCATCCCTAACAGAGCTTCATTCATGATTTCCTTTTGACAATGATAATCTTAGTAGATGGTGATAATGATATTCAACAACCATAATGACTAAACTCTGTGTCCCTTTCTGTGGTGTGCTGATAAGAAAGGAGAAAAAGGAGGCAGAATAAACAGAACATTTTTGTGACTACTCTTTGCTTCTTATCTCTCCAGTGAGTCTGTGGACAGAAATGTCCATATTTTAAATAAACATTATCATTGGATTTGGTTACAAATCATTCATTGTTTGTTATGTGAAATATTAATTTGAGTAATACAATCTCATTTGACAAAGAGTAACATTGATATATAAATCCAATGAGGCAACTTTTGAGAATTATTTTCTGGTAACAAAGTATAGATTATTTTAATAATAGTAAACAGCTTACAGTGGAGTACTCAGGGTCAGTGTTTTGAGATCAAAGGGCCATTGCACATAAATTACCAAACAAATGCTAAAAGCCATCCGAAAACAGAGACATTAATCTGGTATCTCTCTCAGTTATATAGTAGCTGTATGATATTTTGTTCTTTTGTTAGAATAGCAAACAGCTAGTATATAAGGAGCAAATAAGTGCAATGTGCCCTTCAAAGTTACCATAATGATGTAGAACACAAAAGAAATTGCAACATAGCTGCTTTCATTTCCCCAGTCTAGTATTCAAAAGCTCTCTCAGGTCAACCAATCTTTTCTATTATTAAGATTTATTTTTAGGAGGACACATGATAAGAAATTCCGATCCTTGTTATTTCAGTAATAATAATTGCAGTAATGTTTTTGCAAGATTAACTTTTTAAGATTTCATGACTTCTAATTCCTAGTGCTAGAGATTTTGTGGTAGAACTTTAATAGATACTAATAATATTTCTGCTAGAAATTATAATCAGGCTCAAGTTCTATTTAAAACATATTCTTGCAGTTAATAGTACTAAGATGCTAACTATCTATAGGAGGTAATCATGTTAAACATTGTTTCTAATATTCTGATGATTCATATGAAATAATTCCTGCCACCAATAAAATTTCATTTGTGGAAAGGGCAAATGCTCTGAGCTTTAAATATTGATATATTTTTAACTTGCCATGAATACATGTGCTTTTTATTTCCTTAAGACATTGTTTTAAAATCTCCTATTTAAATTATTCTTCTCTGATCTTGAGCAATAATTACAGGTTCATATTGAGTGGTTCATCAAGTCTTGGGCAGAAAAGCAACAGAAATAATAGCAAGAGAAATTCTGAATTTAGAAAAATGGAGCCCAAAGTTGAGTTCAACATTAATCACACCAAGTTTGGGTCTGTATGGTCTACATTGTATATCCAAATGGATTTGATATACTTATTTCTTTCTTAATATGCAACTTCCTTTTCATCTTTTGGGTAATCTATGAATATAAAATTGATACTCATTTAAACTTGCTACCTCTTCTTCCATTGGAAAGATCAACTACAGGAAATAAGAGCAAGCATATGCACTTCTCATAATAAATTAATAATGAAGAGAGCTATCATTACTACATTGTAAATTATACAGTAGGCCTTAGGTGATTTATTTAGTACCTTAAACACCTAGGAAATTTCGCTAGTTGGCAGCAATTGGAAGTGCATATTAATTGCATGCTCCTTCCCACATCTGAAACAAAAGGAGAATGTCTGGAATAGACCAATTCTGGTTTCCTTTTAAATATCATATTTTAATTTATTTTATGTTTCTTTAATTTTTTCAGCAATGCTTAAAGATTTGGAATATGTTGATTAAAGCATTTCCTCTGATTAATTATATTTTGGCTTTCAACCGGTTTATTTTATTTTAAAATGAAGTGCACACACATTGTCTGGATTATAGGAGCATCTGCTCTTCCCAGTCTCTGCAAATATTTATATAAATCTTTCTGCCACCCTGTTCCCTCCAAGTTCTCACCGCTTAGCTAATCCTGATTGCATCTCCTCATTAAGCCATCTTCAGGATATAGAAACATAAATAAAACAGAGCAACAGCCTTACATTTCAGGGATATTTGTGTGCACGACTTGCTGTTTAACTCATGTTATTAAATTCTTAAGATTCATTCTGAAATCATAGGTTTCTTTACTTCTGCTTTCTTTATTTATACATCTGATTACTGTTTTGGATAATATAGCTTGGCCCTTATCAAGAAGAGATAGTGTTTTTTTAAGCAAGAGCTGTGAAATTATTAGGCCTGAAAATTTAGAATTTAGTAGGGAGTTTAAAAGTAACACATAAATATTGAATATTTTCTGTATTTGTTTTCTTTCAACTATCCTTAGGATATGTCCCCTCACTTTTTAGTTATCTGTGAGCTAAGGGAATATATATAAAGATAGTATCCCTCTCCAAGCGGGTGGAATGCTAGTAATTTCTATAAAAATTGTCCTTCACCTGGGTTTCCTTAACTAATTAAGGCTTTCATATGGGACTGTACTTTAATCTGGGATCTTAGCTGGATTTCATGCTTTGATACAGAGTGAGAGCCATCTATTTGACTTCATTTTACAAATTGTCCTTTGACCATGTAGTTTCTGTAGACAGAATGATTTTTTTTTTTTTTGATAGAAAATTTCTAGGACTAAGAATTTCTGTTCTTGCAGCTTTATGTAATTATGTTCAAAGGGGTTTGAATTAAAATGGAACAGATGTGTCCATCTTTAATTATGGTGTAACAAATTGTGTTACTCTAAGTCTTTATTAAGTGAAACGCTCATCTTTATGTAATAATGGGTCAGACAGTTTCAAAATGATATCGGTGAACACAGTGTATTGCCTATTCCAATTAGACTTCAAAAGGACTGTTAAAACTCATAGGCTATGCAAGTAGAGCCAGAAGGAACTATGGAAAATATATATACGTGTTTGTTTTTTTGTATCCCAAGTTAAGGGAAAACAATTGTTAGGGATATATGATGAATCTGAATGTTATCTAAATAAGACAAAAAAAGTAATGTTTGTCTTGACAGATCTGTCTAATGGGTAGTGGAAATATACAACTCTATGTATTGGAAAATATTATTTTAGGGTTCCTTTGAGTGGCCAGGAAAGCCCCCAGCACTTGTAGGTCAGTACAACAAAATCCTTTTTAGGAATAGCTAGTAGCTAGAGAACCAAAAATTAGCCAGAAGAATATGAATTGGCACAAATCCTGTGATGTGAGTCCCATCCCACGTGTCCATTTCCATCATTAGTACCAACATCCTTTTATGCCTTTTTTTTTTTTTTTGGTCTTTTTGACATTTCTTGGGCCGCTCCTGCGGCATATGGAGGTTCCCAGGCTAGGGGTTGAATCGGAGCTGTAGCCACTGGCCTACACCAGAGCCACAGCAACGCAGGATCCGAGCCGCGTCTGCAACCTACACCATAGCTCATGGCAACGCCAGATCCTTAACCCACTGAGCGAGGCCAGGGATCGAACCTGCAACCTCACGGTTCCTAGTCGGATTCGTTAACCACTGAGCCACGATGGGAACTCCCATCCTTTTGTGCTCTGAAACATCTTCAACTCTTTATATTTTTTGCCTTCCCCAAACCTGATCTGTTATCCTTGATTATTTTTACTCCTGAACTTTTTTTTTCTTGACATACTCCCTGCTCCATTATCATCATTACCCTAATCCAGCCTTCATTAGCCCATAGCCAGGTTATGCAAGAATTTTCTAATGAGTTTTCTTAATTTTACTATGACATATTATTTTTTAAAATATTATGGTAGATGCATGCATGCAAAGCTCAAAGATCCTGGGGCTTCAGTTTCAGACCACCACAATAAAGTGGATACTGCATTAAAGGAAGTCACACAAATCCTTTGGTTTCTCAGTGCATGTAAAAGTTTCATTTACATTATACTGTAGGCCACTAAATGTTCAATAGCACTATGTCTTATAAAAACAGTGTATATACTTTAATTAAAAAATATTGCTTGAAGTTCCCTTGTGGCTCAGCAGTAATGAGCCCAACTGGTATCCATGAGAATGCAAGTTTGATATCTTGCCTCTCTCAGTGGGTTAAGAATTTGTCATTGCCATGAGCTGTGGTGCAATTTGCAGATGCAGCTCGGACCCTGTGTTGCTGTGGCTCTGGCGCAGGCTGCCTGCTGCAGCTCCAATTCGACCCCTAGCTTGTGAACTTCCATATGCCTATGCTATAGGTATGGCCCTTAAAATAAATAAATAAATAAATAAATAAATAATTGCTAAAAAATGCTGACCATCATCTGAGCCTTCAGTGAGTCATAATCTTTTTTGGACTAGTAATATCAAAGATCATTGATCATCATACCAAATACAATATAATGAAAATGTTTGAAATATTGTGACAATTACCAAAATATGACACAGAGAAAAGATATAAGCAAAGGCTATTGGAAAAATGGAGCCAATAGACTGGCTTAACACAGGGTTGCTGCAAACCTTTAATTTGTAAAAAATTCAGTATCTCTGAAGCACAATAAAGCAAAGCACAAGAAAACAATGTATGCTTGTAAAAAGTACCTATTATATGAAACCAAGCTTTTCAGTCTGATCTTCAGGATCAACCAGTCTATAAGCATCTTCTTCTCACTACCCCTCAATAAAGGTAGTGATAACGATCGTCATTCATAAAATGCCTTCACTTTCAGTAATAAAATCAGCTTCCTCCAGGCAGGATTGTTCATTGCATCCCAACATACATGCCTATATCATCATCTCCGTGGTCTTTCTTAACCTAGGATGCCCTGGTAGCTTTCCCATTAAATACGTCCCTTTTCTTGAAAGACCAGATTCTCTGTGATGCTTTTTTTTCCTTTTTTGCATTCTTCCCTGTCCCTGAGATAACAATTCAGTTTTGATTCATACCTAATTGTTTTCTGAACTGGTTTTGAATCCTCATCAAGATCTTCCTCTCCTTGGGAAGTAGGGTTTTATTCAATGTCTGAACCAAAAGTATAAATTGGTTGATCCTTCTTTGAGGATTGATTGCTGAGACTGTCTTCATGTGTATTGGGATGGCCATGGGTGGGGTGGGGGTCAGAAACATGAGATGTGTAAAAGAGAAAATTTAGGAAATAAATATTTTATTTTGCTGCAATGTCTGTAAAATTGTTGGTCTAAAGGGAACAAATACACTATATTCAAAGATGAGAGAAAAAAAAAGTAAACTTCACAGAGACGCTGTAAACACCAGATGTTGAAAGGGAATCCTACCAGACTAGCCTTCTCCAGCTTTCATCTCTAGAAGACGAATTACAATAATGAACCAAAATAAACGTTAAGAAACCAAGGAGGACATTAAGTGACAAGGCAGAGCTCCAGGGAACTCCAGGGAACTCCAGGGAACTATTATCAGTGTGTCCCTTCACTTTCCAGGGCTGTTGCTCCGATCTGCTGGTCTCTGTCTTTTGGTTTTCTCTCTCTTCACCCAACAGATTTCAAAACAGAAGACACACCTAGGGGTCTAGTCGGAGCTATAGCTGCCAGCCCACGCCACAGCCATAGCCACAGCAATGCCAGATTCGAGCTGCGTCTGTGACCTACACCACAGCTCACAGTAACGCCAGATCCTTGACCCACTGAGCGAGGGCAGGGATCAAACCCGCAACCTCATGGTTCCTAGTTGGATGCGTTTCTGCAGCACCATGATGGGAACTCCAGGGAACTATTATCAGTGTGTCCCTTCACTTTCCAGGGCTGTTGCTCCTATCTGCTGGTCTCTGTCTTTTGGTTTTCTCTCTCTTCACCCAACAGACAAGCACAACTACAATGTCAGGATCCAAGGAAGGGAATAAAGCTTGATTTTCATGTTTCATCAAGGCAGCAGATTAGCTGATGTAGCTTGGTACTTTCTGCTGCTAACCCTTGACACAGAACTCTGAATTCTCATCTAAGGGACTAAGAATACTTTTAACGCTGATGAATTAGAAATAAGATAGGAATTGTAATTAATTCCTTATTACTTAAATAATAATTAGTTTAATAATATAATTAATTACTTATAATTAATACTTATCTAACAATAAATAGTAAATTACTTAATAAATACAAATAAAAATATAAATAGTATGATTAATGATTTATTGCTTATCTAATATTAAAAAAGTGAGAAACATTGATCAGTGGGTTCACTATGTTCACTAAGTACATTTTTATTACTTTGAACATATACAACAACATAGGATTTTTCTTATTCTTTAATAACAAATTTAAAGTAACATAAATATCATTTACGTTAAAAGTATTGGAATAGAATTTAAAAGTAATATACCAGAGAGGTCTGCCAAAAAATGAATGACATCTTATCAGATAAATATATATGTTATTGTAGATCAAATAATGAGGTGGAAAGTAGACATGGCTTCACAGAAGATATTGATTTCTATATTTTATTTTTCTAATATAAAAATTATCATGCTTATCATAGGAAATTTGGAAAGAGAAAAAACTATGGAACAAAAAATTACCCTCAATCTCATTATACCCTCTAGTGATAACTGCAGACAACATGTTAGTCAATACCTTACCAAAGGGTAGTTTTGAATAGATAAATTTTCCTGTACCAAAATATAACATTATTTGCTATATAATAAAATAGTTTTCACTTAACAATATATAGTCATTTCCTACATCAAATAATATAATATGCTAAATCTTTTATGCCCAGTATAAGGCAACACTAAATGTAGGATAGCTCCCATTTACCTAATTAGTAAGCCAATTTGTTTAGCTTAAAAAACTTATTTAAAGTCACACATTTTAGCAAATACAAAATTTCTTTTTTTAAAAAAATCTCTTACTTCATAAGGTGTTAATTCTTCATCATTGGAGACATCCTTTTGAATCACTACATTTTTTTTTAGAGTCTATCATCTATACTTGCGTATCGGTTTATGATGCTGTTACTGGAAACCTTACCCCAAGATATAAATATTCATTTACATAACATTAAGATTTTTAGTATTATTGTTAATCTCCACAATATAACCGTTTATCATAGTGCTTTTAAAAGAAATCTTGTTTACCACAATAACGTCACTTGGAATTGTGTATTCAGACTCCTGGAATAACTATTAAATATGTGTTAATTTCCTCTAATTCCATTTTTTTAAAGTTTCTGTCATATTATCTATATATTTAGCATTTATTTATCTTCTAAGTACACACACATAAAACTGACAGTGATGAAGTTCACTTTGGGCTAATGTTTTTTTTTTTTTTTTCCCCACTGCTTGCAATACTATTCAAGACAAAGGAATTGAAGAAGCGCCCTTTGAAAAGATTAATTTTAAACTAACATTCTTTTTGAGAGATCATTTTGTGAGAAGGAAATTTGCCTTTTATTTGAGTCTGTCACTTATAAGAAAAGGAAGAGTAGGGTCATGTAAAATGTGTATTTGAGTTTTTTAACACAATAAAATATTTATACTCTTCAATTAGACAATAAGAACTTTTTAAATTTATTTTTTATTGTTATTTCCCCAAACACACTCCCCCCCCACTATTGAGCATGGGGACCCAGTTACACATACATGTATACATAATTTTTCTCCCATTGTTGTGCTGTGTTGTAAGTATCTAGACAATAACAAGTTTTTTTAAAAAGAATAGTGAAACAAAGTGATTTTATAAATTATCTGACCTAATTCTTCTATTTCGAAAATGAAGAAATCCTGGAAATAAGAAGTTCAGTGACTCTTTTAAGTTCCCATTTACAGGGAGACTTCCGATTAGGCAAGTTTCCTGCGTATAGGTTATTGCTCTTTATTCAACACCATACTGGGATGTGAACTTTGGAATAAAACAAATTCATCCTCACCTTTTATAGACACATGCAAAGAATCAGTTTCATAAATTCTGCCAGCTTAGTAAACTCTTCATCTCTGTTTGCTCTCTGTATTTTATAACTCTGTTAAAAGCTTCTAACTTCTAGCTATGTTCGTCCTTTCTTCTGCTGAGTTCTCTGATTATCGTAATAATTATTATCCTGAATTCTTTCTCGAGTAGATTACCTATCTCCATTTAATTCTTCTTCTGGGATTTTGTCTTTTTGTTTGTTTACGTCTATGTATTAGGTAGGTTGGTTATGTTTCCTGGTCTTGGAGAAGTGGCCTTTTGCAGGAGATGCCCTATGCATCCCAGAAATGCACTCTCTGGTCAGGAGAGCTATATGCTCCAGGGGTGCTCCCTATGTGGGCCGCTCATCTCCTCCTGTTGGTAGTCTGACAGGCTTGGCCGGCCCCTTGTCCTGTTGGTTGCCAGGCCCTGCCTTGTGAAGAGGCTACTGGCAGGTGCATGGTGGGTCTGGATAATGAGGTGGCTGGCTGCAGAACCCTGGGTGTTGTGGGGGATGTTCCAGGGCTAGTGCTGGCCCACTGCTAGGCAAAGTCAGGGTCCAGAAGATCCCAGGGCTGGTGCCCACACACTGGTGGGTGAAGTCAGTTCCTGGGACAAGTATTGGCCCTCTGGCTGGCAGAGGCATGTCTTTGGGGGTCTGGCTGCAGGGCCCAGGGCACTCAGAGCTGGCATGTGACCATTGGTGGGTGGGGCCGGTTCCTGATACAGTGGCTGGGGTTGTGGGGTCCAGGGTGTCTTGAGGTGTGCATTGGCCTCCTGGTGGGCTAGGGCTAGTGCCCAGCTGGTTTCAGGGCTAGTGCTGTCCTGCTGGTGGGTGGGCTGGGCCCACAGACTGCGTGGTTATCTTGGGATTGGTGTCTGCCAATTGGTGGGTGAGATTTGTCTTGAGGCTAGAGCAGGCTCCATGATGGTTAAGCCTGGGGATTCTGGGGCTGGTGTGTGCCCACTATTGGGTGGTACTGGGTTCTGGGGTCTTTGGCTATTAGGGCCCTGGGAGTCCTGGGTCTACTGCCTGTACACTGATGTGTGGGTCCTGGTCCTGGGCCCTCTGGTGGACAGGGGTGGCTATGGGCTCAGGGTGTTGGAGGGTACTGGATTGTGTCTGTCTGCTGGTGGATGGGGCTGTGTCCATACCTAGTTAATTGCTTGGCTTGAAGTTTCCCAGCACTGGTGACTTCAGGCTGGTGGTTGTGGGCAGGGCTGGATCATGAGGCAAATAACTAGAGGTAGAACAAGCACTCAGAAATGGCTACTGCCATTGTCTATATTCCCAGGTGTGAGCTGCAATTGCCTCCTGCTTCTTTAAAAGACTCTCCAAGATCAGCAGGTAGGTCTGACTCAGGCTCCCTTCAAATTACTGTTTCTTCCCTGGGTCCTGGCGCATATGAGATTTTGCGTGCACCCTTTAAGAGTGGAGTCTCTATGTCCCACAGCCCTCTGGCTCTCCCCAAAGTAAGCCCCCATTGACCTTCTAAGCTAAATATTTTTTTAATTTATAGGATTTCATCATGTTATGAATTATAAATCTTTAATTCATTAAAGAAATATGTCTTTTCCATGTTATGAATTACAAATCTTTTTTCTCTTTCCTCCCTCCGTCTTCCTTCTTTCTTTCTGTCTGTCCGTCTGTCTTTTTAGGCTCAGGGACGAATTAGCTATGGCCAACAGCCTATGCCACAGCCACAGCAAAGCTGGATCCGAGCCACATCTGTGACCCACATCAAAATTCATGGCAACGCCAGATCCTTAACCCACTGATTGAGGCCAGGAATCCAACCCGAGTCCTCAAGGATACCAGTCAGGTTCGTTTCCCCTGTGCCACAACGGGAACTCCCCTAAGCTAAAAGTTTTAGAGGCTAATCTTCCCAGGCTGGGGGCCCAGTGAGGGGCTCAGACCTCTGGCTCCTTGGGGAGAACCTCTGCAATGGTTATTATCTCCCATTGAGGGTCAAACACCTGAGGATAAGGGTCTTGACTATCCTTGACTCGACCTCTCTTATCCTACTCCTGGTTCCTTCTTTATATCCTTAGTTTCAGAAGATCTATCCTGGTAGGCTCTGGTTTTTTCCACCCCAAGAGGTGTTCTTTTAAATATCTGTAATTTTGTTGTACCTGTGAGAGATGAGGTCAGGACCTTTCTTCTCCACCATCTTAACAGCTCTCCTAGCTTAGTAAACTCTATTTCAGGATAATTTCCCCTCAATTGTCTCTTAAGAAATCCTGCATTACTTGCTGTATAAGACAATGAAGATAAACTTCTTTGTCCTTTCTCTTAAGACACTTTGCCCTTTGTTATCTGGATAGACATTGCTTCTTCTTTTATATTTCCCTATTCAGGGAAAATTACTTAAATGAGCTAAGCTTAAACTTTTCCCCTAGGCTTTTAGTCCCACATTATCTATGGCATTAATTTATTTATTTGTTCCACAAACTTACACCTATTGAGTAATCTGCTATTTTTCAATAAAACAAATTAAATGAAAATTTGTAATAGTCACAAGGGCTATTATCAATATTCCAGTTTTTCTCTTTCTAGATATATGATATGATTAAATCACATTTCTTTACCACTTTGCCATTAGACTTGATTTTATTACTTTCTTGTCATGACTTAATTATCTATGCTTGATTCTGCTGGATCTCATTTCCATGCCATGGAAGTTTATGTCAAGAGGGAACCTCGGTCAGTCTGGGTCCCTGAGTGACCCCCACAAACAGAAATGTTTTCCTGGCCAGTGCTGGATGAGTAAGATGAGGGTATTAAACTACTGAGAGTTTAAGGCTTGTTATCAAACTTAACTTAGCCAGTGCTGATGAATAGAAAGCCCTTGCTTCTAAGGTCCTCTTAATTTATTGGAGTAGAGATGATGTTAAAGTATTTCACGTATGTATGTTAGAATGACTAAGGAAAGAAATCAGATTAGGAGTTAGATAGCCCTGAGTTGAAATCTTGGCTCCTCTATCTTTTAGTTGTTTCTAAGTTATGAAACTTTCTTTCTTTTTTTTTGTCTTTTTTGTTGTTGTTGTTGTTGTTGTTGCTATTTCTTGGGCCGCTCCCGCGGCATATGGAGGTTCCCAGGCTAGGGGTCTAATCGGAGCTGCAGCCACCGGCCTACGCCAGAGCCACAGCAACGTGGGATCCGAGCCGCGTCTGCAACCTACACCACAGCTCATGGCAACGCCGGATCATTAACCCACTGAGCAAGGGCAGGGACCGAACCCGCAACCTCATGGTTCCTAGTCGGATTCGTTAACCACTGCGCCACGACGGGAACTCCTAAGTTATGAAACTTTCTAAATATCACTTTCTGTGTTGTTAAGAGTATGGGTAATATTTGTCCCATAGACTGGTTGTAATAACTAGGTGAGCTGCATAATAAGCACTCTATAAAAAGTGGCTACTGTTATTATTAATTTTTTAAATCTGTATTTGGTATAGAATGGGTAATATTATCACAGCAAAGTTTCATATTGTATAAGTGATGCTGAAGAGTTGTGGTATTGGGGAGTGGAATTGTGAAAGAGGTATTTTAGGGAGAGGCATAGGAAAATATTTTAAGTGAGGAAATGCTATGCCCAGAGAACAGGTGAATGGAGAGAAGTGAAGCTGGAAAAGTAGGCAAGATCTAAAGGAAGAAAGACGTACCTGCCATGGCTTGGAGGAAGTAATTACCCTGATGGAAGTGAAAAATCCTCACTGTTTTAAGATCGAATAAACATTTTAGAAAGCTCATTAAAATAGTAGAAGGTAGAGTGGAAGAGGGATTGGAAGAAAACCTGAGAAACATAGATAAAGATGTGACTGAAATCTTACAGGAAGAAATGTGAGAGTAGAGCATACTGCCCATATTTGAAACCATGAATATGTGTGACTTCACCAAGAGGGAGCTCTTGATGTCAGGGTTTGGAATGGAAGCCCAGGTCTTGCTAACATATCAAGGGTTGCATGAGGCAAAGTGTTGTTGGTTGGGGGGAATAAGAAGCACAGGGAGGAGAAGACAGACAGGGACCAGGAAACTTGGCTATCATGGATGCCAAAATAGGGGAGAACATGAGCAGGGAATGATCAACACTGTGAAATATGGCAGAAATGCAAAGTAAGTTACTGTCTTAAGACTTTGTGTTGTGTGAGAATGAGGAAGTCAGACTGCAGAAAAATGCATGAAGGAGGGTGGTGGTAGTGTGGAAATAGAGTGAGTAATTTCAAGATGTTTGGCTATAAATAATGGGGAGAAAGTGGGGACATGGAGTAAGTAAAGTTTTTTTCCTTTAAAGTGGGAGAGACTTTAATATATGTATGCTTTGGAGTATATGGGCAATGTTGCTCTTACCCTGGGTTTATAACTTAAAAGGACCCCTCTGTCCTGTTGACCACAGGAATCTGCAGCCCCAAAGGGCTCAGCCTACAGAAGAGACATGTGGGCCCAAATGTCTCTGTTCGCACTTCCAGAACTTACATACTCTGAATCTTCCCTCTTGAGTTTATGGGCTACTAGGATGTTCACTCCTTAGCTTATGGAATGGCCACGGAATAGCTGTTGTGAAGATGGAGTGGTGAGTGGATGGGAAATCCAAAGCATCTAGGAATTCTACATTCAGATCTGGCCTTCCAGGTCATCGTAAGGCAGTAGTTGTCAATGAAAAATGATAAAATATATTCTAGTGGTTTGTTGGGTGGATTGATTTATCTTTTAAAAGTTTTGGGTATAGCTGGCATACAATATTCCGCACCTATTCAAACTGTACAATTTGATGTTTTGACATATGTATAAACCCATAATACATCACCACAATCCAGACAGTGAACATATCCATTCGACATCGGCAAAAGTTTCCCTGGGCCCCTGGTAAGGCTACCCTCCACTCTCTCCTGCTTGCCATGCTCCCAGGTAATCACTTACTTGCTTCCCATCACTCTGGGTTGGTTTGCATTTTATAGTTTTATATAAATGGAATTATATACCATATATTCTTATTTGCTTTTGGTCTGGCTACTTTCCTTCAGCACAATTACTTTAAAATTCATTCACATTGTTGCATTTTCAGTAGCTCATTCCTTTCAATATCTGGCTATTCCATTATATGGATGTATTGCAATTTGTTTAGCCATTAACCTGGAGATGGATATTTGTTGCCAGTTTTTGTCTGTAGGAGATAAAGATGCTATGAACACTATTGTACAATGTTTTATATAGATGTATAAAATAGAATGTATGTATATTCTCTTGGGTAAATACTAGCAAGGAAAGGGCTGGATTATATAGTAGAAACTGCCAAACTCTTTTCCAAAGTGGTTTTATCATTTCACCTTCTGACCAGCAGTGTGTGAGAATTCCAGTTTCTTCACATGCTAAATAACATTTGGTCTGATCAGTCATTAATTTTATTTTTTTTTAATTTTTTAAAAAATTTTTGAATTACAGTTGATTTACACTGTTGTGTCAATTTCTGCTGTACAGCAAAGTGACCCAGGCATACACATATATACATTCTTTTTCTCATATTATATTCAATTATGTTCTATCCCAAGAGACTGTATATAGTTCCCTGTGCTATATAGTAGAGTCTCACTGCTTATTCATTCTAAATGTAAAAATTTATATCTACTCATACTAGGTGTGTAGTTGTATCTCTATAGTTTTAATTTGCATTTTCCTAATGACTAGTGATGTGGGCAAGTTTAATGCTCTTATTTATCAAAGTATATCTTCTTTGGTAAATTGTCTATTTAAATATTTTGTCCATATTTTAATTTGGTTCTATGTTTTCTTACTGAAATTTGAGAATTTATATATTGTGAATAGGAGTCTTTTATTAGGTATATGCTATACTAATATCTTCTCCCAGTCTGTGGCTTGCCTTCCTATTTTCCTAGCAGTGTCACATGGTTGCATGAAGAACAGATTTTTTTTTTTAGAGCCACAGATGCGGCATATGGAAATTCCCAGGCTAGGGGTCAAATCGGAACTACAGCTACTGGCCTACACCACAGCCATAGCAACACCAGATCTGAGCTGCGTCTGCAAACTACACCACAGCTCATGGCAATGCTGGATCCCTAACCCACTGATCGAGGCAGGGATCAAACTGGCATCCTCATGGATGCTAGTAGGGTTTGTTTCTGCTGAGCCACACAGGAACTCCAAGAGCAGAAATTTTTTGTTTTTGATGAAATCCAACTTATTTTTTTCTTTTAGAAATGAGGCTTTTGATGACATATCTAAGATACGTTGACCTAACTTAAAATCACAAATAGGTTTTTTCCTATGATTTCTTATAAAACTTTTATAGTTTTAGGTTTAACATTTAGGTTTATGATCCACTTTGAGTTTTTTTATTATAGTTCAAGAAATGGATAAAATTTTTGTTATCATTGGTCAAAATAACAATATTTTTCTATTGAATTGCTGTTACAACTTTGTTAAAAAATCAGTTTTTTGGGAGTTCCTGTTGTGGTTCAGCGGTAATGAAACTGACTAGTATCCATGAGGATGTGGGTTCAATCCCTGGCTTTGCTCAGTGGGTTAAGGATTTGGCATTGCTGTGAGCTGTGGCCATGGTGTAGGCCAGCAGCTGCAGCTCTGATTCGACCCCTGGCCTGGGAACTTCCCTATGCCCGAAAAAAGCAACAAAACAAAACCAAACCAGTTTTTTGTATTTGTAAAACTGTATTCTGTTTCATTGATCTGCATGGTTATTTTGACACCAGTACCACACTATCTTAAGTACTACAGCTTTATACATCTTTAAATCAGGAAGTGTTAGCCCTCCAAATTTATTTTTCCTTTTCAGAGTTGTTTTGGCTATTATAGGTCAGTTATATTTTCATATACATTTTAGAATTGGCTTGTCAATTTCTACTAAAATGCCTGCTGGAATTTTTATTGTGATTGCATTGAATATATAGATCAATTTGGGGAGAAATGATATGACAAAATATTGAGTCTTCTGACTCATGAAAAAATTATATCTCTCCATTTTTTCAGGCCTTTTAACAATTTGCTCAGCATAATTTTGTTGTTTCATTGTACATTTCACATCATTCATCAGATTTATCTCTAAGAATTTCAGCTGATTCTATTGTAGATGGTTAATACTTGTTTTTTAAATTTGCTATTGTTCACTACTAGTATTTAGAAATACAATTGATTTTTAGAGATTGATTTTGTTTCTGGCAATTTTGATAAATTAATTTATTATGATTAGCAGCTTCTTGGTAGATTTCATAAGAGACTTTATAGACAATAATAACTGCAAATAGACATGGCATATGGAGTTCCCAGGCCAGGGATCAACAATCAAGACCTATGGCACAGCTGTGGCACCTGTGGCAGTGCTGGATCTTTAACCCATTGTGCTGGGCTAGAGATCAAATCTGTGTTTCAGCACTCCAGAGATGCAGTAGATCCTGTTGTGCCATAGAAGCAGTTCTTTTTAAAAAATTTTTTAAATTTTTATTAAAAAAATTTTTTTTGCCATTTTTTTAGGGCTACACCCATGGCATATGGATCCTAAGCTAGGGGTTGAATTGGAGCTGTAGCCACCATCTATTCCACAGCCACAGCAATATCTGATCTGAGCTGCATCTGCAACCTACATCACATCTCAGGGCAATGCTGGATCCTTAACCCACTGAGCGAGGCTAGGGATAGAGCCTGCATCCTCATAGATACTAGTCAGTTTTGTTTCTGCTGAGCCATGATGGGAACTGCCCCTCCCCCCCTTTTCTAAAATAAGAGATGAGTATTAGATTTTGTCAAAAGTTTTTACTACTACTATTGAGATAATACTTTTTCCCTTTTATTTTCCAATATGGTGAAATGTTTTAAAATATTAAACCAACCCTGATTTTTCAGGATGAATTCATATTTGGCCATTATATTTTATATTTATTTATAGAATGATCTCTCTATTTATGTCTGTCTAGAGAGAGAGATTGAGATTGAGAGAGATTGGGAGAGAGTTGACTCCTATTACTACAATTTTTTTTAATAATTTTTGCATCTATGTTCATGTTTTGATTTTGTGGGGGTTTATTTACTTTTCTTTTCCTAGGTTCTTAAGGTAGAAACCGAGATCATTGTTTTGACTTCTTCTAATTTAGGCGTTTAGTACTATGATTTCCCCGATAATAATGCTTTCTGATATTTAATTTTTATTCAGCTTAAAATATTTTCTAATTTTCCTTTGGCCCATTTCTTCGTTGAGCCATGGGTTATTTAAAAGTGTGTTATGGTTTTTAAAATATTTGATGATTTCCAGAAATTGTTCTGTTATTGATTTCTAATTTAATTACATTCTGGTCAGAGAACATTTTTATGACTTGAATTCTTTTGAATGTATTGAGACCTGTTTATGACCTGAACTGTGGTCTGTCTTGGCAAATAGTATGTTTGCTCTTGAAAAGAATGTATATTCTGATGTTGGGTGGAATATTTCATAAATATTCTTTAAGTTTGCATATTAAGTTGTTCGTAGCTATTCTACAGCTAACTGATGATGCTCCTTAAATTTTCAAATATTATTTCTCTCTGTTTCATTTTTTTTCAAGTGGCCGCACCTGCAGCACATGGAAGTTCCCAAGCCAGGGGTTGAGCCACAGCCACTGTAGAAGCAACGCCCAGTAGTTATGCTGTGAGCCACACAAGAAGTCCTATCTGTTTCAGTTTAAATAATTTGCTATGTTCTCAAGTTTACCAATCTTTTGAAATGCCTAATTTAATCTACTTTTAGTCCTATTTAGAGTATTTTTCATCTTAGTAACTGTAGTTTTATCTATAGATCTGGGTCTTTTTTTATTTTTTATTTTTTTGAATTTTTGTCTTTTATAGAGCTGCATCCATGGCATATGGTGGTTCTCAGGCTAGGGGTCAAATTGGAAATATAGCCGCTGGCTTATACCACAGCCACACCAATACAGGATCTGAGCCACATCTGTGACCTACACCACAGCTCACTGAGAGAGGCCAGGTATCGAACCCACATCCTCATGGATGCTAGTCGGGTTCGTTATCACTGAGCAATGGCGGGAACTCTGTGGGTCTTTTTTATATCTTTCTTGTCTCTACTTAATTTTGTAACATATCGAACACTGTTATTATAACCATTTGTTGGTCTTTCTTTACTAATTCTAGCACCTATGTTCTGGGTCAATTTCATTTTATTGATTGTTATCCTCATTATGTTTTTTTTTTTTTTTATTTTCCCACTGTACAGCAAGGGGGTCAGGCTATCCTTACATGTATACATTACAATTACATTTTTCCCCCAGCCTTTCTTCTGTTGCAACATGAGTATTTAGACAAAGGTCTCAATGCTATTCAGCAGGATCTCCTTGTAAATCTATTCTAAGTTGTGTCTGATAAGCCCAAGCTCCCGATCCCTCCCACTCCCTCCCCCGCCCCCTCCCATCAGGCAGCCACAAGTCTCTTCTCCAAGTCCATGATTTTCTTTTCTAAGGAGATGTTCATTTGTGCTGGATATTAGATTCCAGTTATAAGTGATATCATATGGTATTTGTCTTTGTCTTTCTGGCTCATTTCACTCAGTATGAGATTCTCTAGTTCCAGCCATGTTGCTGCAAATGGCATTATGTCATTCTTTTTGATGGCTGAGTAGTATTCCATTGTGTATATATACCACCTCTTCCGAATCCAATCATCTGTCGATGGACATTTGGGTTGTTTCCATGTCTTGGCTATTGTGAATAGTGCTGCAATGAACATGTGGGTGCATGTGTCTCTTTTAAGTAGAGTTTTGTCCGGATAGATGCCCAAGAGTGGGATTGCGGGGTCATATGGAAGTTCTATGTATAGATTTCTAAGGTATCTCCAAACTGTTCTCCATAGTGGCTGTACCAGTTGACATTCCCACCAACAGTGTAGGAGGGTTCCCTTTTCTCCACAGCCCCTCCAGCACTTGTTATTTGTGGATTTATTAATGATGGCCATTCTGACTGGTGTGAGGTGATATCTCATGGTAGTTTTGATTTGCATTTCTCTTATAATCAGCGATGTTGAGCATTTTTTCATGTGTTTGTTGGCCATCTGTATATCTTCTTTGGAGAAATGTCTCTTCAGGTCTTTTGCCCATTTTTCCATTGCTTGATTGGTTTTTTTGCTGTTTGGTTGTATAAGTTGTTTATATATTCTAGAGATTAAGCCCTTGTCCGTTGCATCATTTGAAACTCTTTTCTCCCATTCTGTAAGTTGTCTTTTTGTTTTCTTTTGGGTTTCCTTTGCTGTGCAAAAGCTTTATGTTATCCTCATTATGTTATGTTTACTTGCTTATTTGCAAGCTTGGTAATCTTTGACTGGATGCCATACATTGTGAAGTTTACCTTTTTGAGTGCTGAATCTCTTTTGCATTTCTATAAATATTCATGAACTTCACTTCAGGATACATTTAAGTTATTTAGAAATGGTTTGATCCTTTTTGGTTTTTCCAGTGTGACTTGTTCACTGGGCCTAGTTTTGTGCTCAGCCTGGGGTTAATTTTTCTTCACCCTGAGGCAAGATTTTTGTGAGTAGTCCACCTAATTACCTGTGAATGACAAGTTTTCTTAGACTGGATGATGGGAAAAGGCTTTCTTGCTAACCCTGTATTAGTGCTATGCATTGCTCCTGCTGATTTTCCCCTGCTTTTGGGTAATTACCTCGTGTGTATGCACTATAATTTTTCTGCTGAGTACTTGAGGTGATCCTCTGCAGACATCCAGGCTTCTGTCTCTGTGCAATTCTCTCCTGTCTAGTACTCTGCCTATGAATTCCAGCAGCCTTATTCTCTCTGGGCTCCCAGCTCCACCTCCTCAATTCAGGGACTCCACTGGGGTCCTCCTGGAGTCTTCCTCCTCTGCTGTGGCCTGAGAACTCTCTCAAGACAGTAAATTAAAGAACTTGTAGGGCTCACCTCATTTGTTCCGTTTCTCAGGGATCACTGTCATTTGTTGACTGTTGCTCAAACTCTTAAAATCATTGCTTTATATATTTGGCCCGTGTTTTTGAAGGGATGGATTTGTTTCAGGTGAGATAGTAAATCTGGCAGATGTTCCATCATCTTGGATAGAATCAAAAAGTTCTGTTAGTTTGATTTATAACTTTTAAATATTTAATAATATTTTATGTGGGCCTCCATTTGTAACTGTTGCCCTGGACTCAGCAGATGTGGCAGACCCAGGAAAAAGTGAGAAAGAAGTATGAAAATATATGAAAAAGAGGAGAAAATGGCTGAAATAACAGTTTCAAAGGGAAGAAGTCATTATTATTAAAATATTTATGAAAGGAGATAATATAGGATATTGAGGAATGTGATTTTTAATACTATTTACACTGTGACTATTTAGAGATATTGTTGTTTGTTGACATATAAAAGGCTTACCAAACCTTAGCAATAACACAATTGATTTTGAAGGTCTTTTGAAGGTTGCTGTGAAGCAGAGTGTCTAGTTGGGTAAATTTGTCTATGTCACGTTAAGAAAAGAAAATCTTAGCCTGGATACCTAAGAAATTAGGAGAAAATGGACAAATTTAAGAATAAATAAATGAGTAAAAAATGACTAACATTTACTTGGCGCCTACTATGTTTCACACCTACATTCTGCGCAATGCTTCACATTGTCTCATTTTATCTTCGTAACAACTCTATTAAATTGGTATGAGTATTTGCTAGGATATTAAACGTACTTCCATTTTCTTTGGATGGGGAAATTGAGGCCTTCTCTAAGTTTACACAGCTATGAGGCAACTGATCCAGGATGTGTATCCAAGCAGACTGATTTAAGAGCCCACACACTTAACCACTGACAGTATTGCCAATGAGGTTAAAATGGAAATGGATTAAAATACACAAGACAGCTGGAACAATTGAGGGCTGTGGTCAGAAAGTAGGAGATTAATGTTAAAGATGTCAGACATAGAGCTGCTTTGGTTGATGGTGGATCTCAGGTGGGTGGCTGAAGTAGAGCCAAAGTTAATTGTAATTAGAGTGAGGGCAATTGAAGATCCTTTAGGCAGGGTTTTGCATAATTTGTATTCATATGTATTAAAGTCACCCATGATCCTGGCTGAATTGGAGCTGGAGAGTAAGACAAAAGAAGTTTTATTTTTCTATTTTGTCATACTGGTTCCCTTTGTCTAAGCCTTTAGGAAAATTAAAGTAGAGGAACCCTAACGATGGATACCTTACTTAATCAGTCAGGAAACATTCCCAGACCCTTAACCTGTGAGCAGACGATCTAATAAATGGATATACTTGCTTCTCTGGTATCCACCACTTGTCATCGTTCCTGAAGTAATCTGGGTCTCAGCCATGTATACCTTCTCCAAGGAGAGGTCTTGATGCCATTGTCTGAGACTCACTCTATTCAGGGTCCTTTTAACCTCTTTAGCCAGGAACTTCATCGGTGCCAGCACCTAGGAGAAGGGTCGTGTGAAGTTTCCTGCTGTAATAAGAGACTTCACCAGAACAGGTATATCTTGATGAGCCAAATTTGTGGAATCCTTGAGTTTCTTGGCTGTTGATTTAATATTTTTCATGTAACCTCACGGAGTATCAGCTCTCCGATACCCTCTGAACTCAGAGTATTATCGTATTTGATTAAAATAACATGATTATTATTTTAACAACAAACTCCTATAAAAGGCTTATTATTTATATAAATTTTCTGATGGGGGTTAGAGATAAAGGTGGTGCCAATTTCAGCCTAAGAAAGAGGACTATCATGGGTTCTATACTATACCTAAAATGCTTATAAAGTGTAAATCAGTCCAAAAGTAACTGCCTTTTGTCAATGTTCTCTTTCCTCTGATTTTGTTTAGTATGAGTTTCCTGCCCTGTAGCATTTGGTTCTCAGCAGAGGATTTTAAACTCCAGCACTTTTGAAGTCTCCCTGTGCCAGGTCTTGGATTTCCATTTGTGGCCAGTTCTTTGGTTAAAAAGCTTCCAGGGCGGTCAGTTTGTGTAATGGTTAAGCCACAGTTGTATGTGGTATCATGTTGTCAACATGTTCTAGAGTGAGTCGACCAAAACCCAAATGAGGCAGAGAAAGTATAAAATCAACCTACAAGGCTAAGGAGGAAAGAGAAATTTGTTTTTCTAAAAGAGATTTGAAGTTTTCATGTCAGCAAGTCTTAGAGTTTGGTTTGTAAATGAGTCTTGAAGTTGAAAACAAAATACTTCATTTCCTCAAGCAATAATTCTGTGTGCCTTGCCATGTTTATATTTTGATAGTGAATGAGTACATGCAGAGAAACTTTAAGTGGAGTGTTAGAGAGATCATTATTTTCTAGGATTGGAAAAAAATAGGTAGTGGTTATATTGAAGGAGGAGAATAAGGGGCAAAGTAAGGGTGAAATATGTAATTGGAGCCAATGTAAGAAACAAGGGAATATTTTATAAGTAGGAGCATAAATAATACTGAAAGCTAAAGTGTTTTTAATTTTTTCCCAGAAAGTTAGGTTGTGCCTCAGCCTGTCCCCTTATTGCTCTAGAGAGAAGCTTTCTAATACACATTAGGGAACAGAAAAGGGAATTGAGATGAAAAAGAAGAGCCAAATAGTTGCTGGGTACCTCGAGGCTACACTTGTGAAAGTCACATTCAGAGTGAGTCTTACGAAAGGATGGGGCACTAGATGTTTAAGGCTGAGATGGGGAGAGTGTTGTAGGGACAGCAACAGGAAATGGAGAAAGGCTGCATTGAAAATGGTACTTCAGCATTGTCACTTAGCACGTGCTGAGTTTTAGTTTTCATGCATTATTACCCTGTAATATTTGTTACAAAGATAAAAAAAAGAAAAAGAAAAGCAGCGTTCTAAAGCTCTTAGAGATCAAAACAAAAAGTTATAAGGGGACTCCACATTTCATACTTACAGTTCCTTAACATTTAGAAATCTTGTGTTTTCAAAACTGGCCTTTAACTTTGTTACAGACAGTATTTTGGAAAACAGATCCCTAAATCTGAAAAGGTCAATGCAAGTTTTTCACACCAACAAAATGCACATTTTACTTTCATCACTCAGGATAGTTCTTCTGATGCTATTGAATATTAAAGAAATGAAGAATTTCTGTGTTATCTAAATTATTTGTTTTGTTCTCTGGGCATATGAGCTAGTGCTAATTTGCAAAGGCTGATTGAATAAAAAAAAACCTCATTTGGATAGCATTTAATAAAAATGCAAGTCTTTGACTAATGGTAAGATGATCATATTTGGTTTTTCTCCCAAGTAAACAGATTTGTTTCCAAAAATTTGAGTGATGGAAAAATGACCTTTAAACCTATTTTTCAAGTGGAAGAGACTGCTCTGCTGTGAAAATTCGTATACAAATATTTTGGAGAGTGAAAACCTCCAAGGAATTAATGGGGAACAAAAAGCCATGAACTAAAAAATACGGACTTCAGATGATATTATTGACATTTTTCTCCTATAAGCAAACTAGTTTTATAACAAATTTTGAAGCTTTTTATTCCAATGAAGAATAACTTTCATTGTTAAAACTGTTTTTATCCAAATTGATACAATTATGCTGTTTTTTAAGTTAATATCCATTTGTTGAGGGTCTATTAGCTGCCAAGTCATCTTTTAGCCACTGAGGATATGACAATGAATAAATAAAACAAAGAGTTGAAGTTCTTACTGGGAAGATGATAGATAGATAATGAAAAGGAGAATATGAATAATATATCAAATAGTAATAAGTAAAAGGAAAAAGTAAATTAGGGAAAATGAATTACTTCAGCCAGGTTGGTTAAGGAAAGACTCCCTGAAGAGACTGTACTCGAATTGGGACTTGAATGATAAGGAGGAGGCAGGCAAATTAAGTTTTGGGGGAAAAGGCCTTAAAAAGAAGCAATAATAATCGAAAAGTGCTGAAGACAGGAACAAGCTTTCTATTGTCACAACAGAAAAAAAAAAGGCCAATATGTTTTCTTTAAAAAAAAAGAAAAAAAAATTCCAATAGGTTAAAATGATTAGGCCTCATTTTGGCTCACAGAACTAGAAGTGCAAAGGTTAGTTAGGTAGTTTTCAGGGTTTGATCCAACTGAGCAAGTGCCATCTGTTGCCTATTTTATTAGGAGTAGAAATTGAAAAACACTATTGTCCTCTGCATCTTGGTATTGGATTCATCAAGGAAAGTGCAAACCAGGCAAGCACTGGATCGGATAAAGGGGAGGGACAGGGCAAGATCAGCTTCTGCAGTGGGCATTGGCTCCCCATGGCCAGCAGGTCCCTTCTGACAGCTCATGCATGGCAGCTGGCTTCCAGGCCTGTTGTGCTGTAGTAGAAGCAGCCTGTCCTCCCCCTGCAGGAGCAGCTATTGCAGCAGGGTTGGCCAGGTGCCGTACATTGCCCATGCCGAAGCAGAACAGTGGAGAGTACCTTGAATCTGAAACAGGGTAAGATATTCCCGTGCATGGGTGAGAAGCCCAGCCCAAGCCCTGGGGACTCATGATCTTTTGGCGAGGATGTGTTCCAGGCCCAAGGCCTATTCTTAAGCAGCCATGATGACTTGGAAAGACTGCAAGCACAAGACTGCCTCTCCCAACAGATCTCATCATCAAGAACCAGATTTTTGTCCTTTCCATTTTCTTCCCCAGTATATTCTCATTAACTTTTGGTCTGTAACCCTCAAAGTTCCGTTTGCTTTGTGGCTATAGCATAGATGGTAGTAACTCTCAGAGTTTCCTCATTCATGTTCAGGGAGCAAGACAAGGAATTCCTAATGTCTCTTAGAAGAGTGAAAAGAACTTTTTCAGGAGCTCTGCCAACCTCTTCTCATATGCTACCCAAATCTTTCGAATCACCAATCCTAAACTAATCACTGTTGAGAAGAATATCATTATTCTTAGGTATATCTGGCACACTTTTGGATGTGTCTGGGGAGGTAGGAAATCTATACTTCCCACCTTCCTGAACTATGTAGCTTGTATTAAAAAAAAAACCAAGAACATGCAAAAATTATGATTATTTTTAGAGGGACAGGATGGAGGCCACACTGTTGGTTCAGCAAGCTATTAATTATCTGATGTAACTATTATGGCTATAGTATAGTGCATATGGAGGAAAATGGAAAGAAATGAAGACAAATATTTAGACAGTGGTAGATTATGCAGAGTCTTGTAGGATATTGACCTTGTTCTAGTCAAAGGGAAGAGCAATTTTTGGATTTTTAAGCCACCATGTGTGTGTTTGTATGTGATATGATATGATTTATGTGTAAAAATTGATCACTGATAATAGGTGGTGTGACAAGTTCAGGCAATTCTTCCTGCAGAAAACAATTACAGAAACTAGAAAAAAAATTGAAGATGCTGGAAAATGACCAAAGGCAGGCAGAGGTTTGAGAAGAATTTACTCTTGAAAGATTGCTACTATATCAGGTAGAAAGGACAGTTTTGTGGCTTTAAAAAATAAAACAGCCTATATGACTCAATTTCAGGGCAAGAGAATTCCTGGATATTTAGGAGAAAATTTTAGAAGGAGGGGTGCCACAAAAGTGTTGAAATTAAAAAATCTGTGTATAAACTTTTTCCAAATGCTTGGATGATCAGTAGAATATGCATGTGTGCAGGTGACTCCAGGATTTCTGGTGCAAAAGCAGGAAGAAAGTAGAGGCTATTCTCTTGAAAGACAGATTTGCTTCTGGTGAGAAACTGGAGTTTGTTATGCCTTTGATTGTGTGCATTCCCTACTCCTCAGAGAGCTTGGGTGGCTGACAACAGTAGCCTTATTAGATGGATTTGTCAGAAGGAAGAATTCTGAGATGGAAAAGCAACTGGAAATTTACTAGAGGCAAGAAACCATCAAAGGGATGAGACTAAAAATCTGAGCATCAACTCAGCTAAATTCTTTGGCAGACATCTTAACTAAACAGGTACAGAAGGGACCAATATGGGAGCTAGGATAAAAAAGCAGACAACTCAAAGCCAAGAAAACTTGGCAGAGGTATCATCTTTTCCACACCATGGGGAACAAATTTTATTCTGCGTCCAAGTAGGCTTGTGGCTTACTGAAATCCAAAACCGATAATCTGAAGAAGAAAAGAGATTTCAGAGTCACTCTAACATATTATCCTCTTATGGACTGAATTCCCCCTCCCCCAATTTATATGTTGAAGTCTTATCTTCCAATGTGGCTATTTTCAGAGATGGGGCCTTTGAGGAAGTAATTAAGTTTAAATGAAAACATAAGAGTGGGGCCATGGTCCAAGAGAATTAGCGTCCTTATAAGAACACCAGAACCCTCTTCCTCTCTCTCTCTGCACATATACTGAGGAAAAGACATGTGAGGACATAGAGACATATTGTCACAATAGATAAAAAAGCAAGCCTCTCATATACTTTGATCATAAGAGGTGGATTTTAAATAAAATATGTTGAAAGTAAAATAATGGAAAAAGTACAACATACAAACAGTAAGCATATGAAAACTGAAGTGGCTATATTAATATACCATTAAATAGACGATACAAAGGTTATTACTAGCCACCAAGGTATAGATTTCATAATGATAAAAATATCAGCAGAACACGAAGATATAGCAATTATAAATGTGATGCAGCTAATAAGAGAACTCCAAAATACTTGAAGAAATACTTTATAGAAATGAAAAGAATAGTGGACTAATTAACAATTATAGTTATTACTACTCAGTCATTGGTAAAACAAGTTGACAGAAATTCAGTAAAGATATATAAGAATTAAACAATAATCTTAGTTAATTTGCCCTAATAGTTTTTTTATAAAATACTTAACCACAGAAAATACATTGATTTATTTCAACAGTATATGAAACAATTAGAAATGTTGACCATCTTCTGGGAAATAAGACACAGTATCATTCAAAAGGACATTTAAAAGAATATTTAGGAGTTCCCCGTGTGGCTCAGTGATAACAAATCTGACTCGTATCCATGAGGATGCATGTTCGATCTCTGGCTTCATTCGGTTAAAAACCCGGTGTTGCCAGGGTTAAGGATCCAGCATTGCCATGAGCTATGGCATGGGTCACAGACCCGGCTCGGATTTGGATCCTGCATTGCTGTGGCATAGGTCAGCAGCTACAGCTGCGATTCAACCCCTAGTCTGGGAACTTCCATATGCCACCTGTGCAGCCTTAAAAAAAAAGAACATTTAAAAGTCATAGAATATATGTCCTCTGACCATCATGCACTAAATTAGAAATCAACATCAAAGATATCTGGAAAAATCATTACATATTTGAAAATTAAATACTGCTCTTTTAAATAACTCATGGGTTAAAGAAGAAATAAAAGGAAATGAGAAAATATTTTGAACTGAATGAAATTTAAAACACGGAATATCAACATTTGTGGAATGCAGCTAAAGAGGTATTTAGAAGAAAATGTAACAGTAAATTCTTACAAAAAAGAAAGGATGAGAGAGTATTATCTTAAATTTTCACTTTAAGAGGCTCAAAAAAGAAGAGCAAATTAAACCTAATGTAAGTAAAATAATGAATACAAGTGGAAATTACTGGAATAAAAACTAGAAAATATTCAACAAAAGAGAGAAACTCAGTGAAATCATAAGTTAATTCTTTGAAAAGATAAAAAAAATAAATATATAGCCCAACTAATGAAGCAAAAATTAGAACACAAAAATTACCAATTACAAGAATGAAAGATGAGACTTCATTACAGGCACTATATTTTAAAAGACTATTATGGACAACTCTATGTCAATACATTTCACAAATTTAATGAAATGAATAAATTTCTTGACAAAAATTGTAAAATGATTCAAGATAAAATAGAAAAACTTAATAGCCCTATATAAATAAAAATAGGTTTATTGAAATACATAAAAATAGATTATTTAGAATCTTTCCACGAAGGAAATCTAGGTCCACGTGGCTTCTCTGGCAAATTCTATCAAAGTATTTAAAAGATACTTAATGCCATTACATGCAGATTCATTTAGAAAAGGATTACATAGGCTGCTTTATGTGGAATGGAATTGGAGAGGAACAAGGGTTGAAGTGGGGGAATTAAGAGTTTGACAGGGCAAATTAAATTGATGAAGAAATAAATTAGAGTTGTAACAGCAGACTTGGTGAGAGTGGTTTAACTGAGGATATATTTTGTAGGTAAAGATGATAGATCTTACAGAGTTTTTACAGATGTGGGACATGAAAAAAGTATAATCGATGTGACTCTTTAGTGCTTGGTCCATGCAATTAAATGGATGAGAACTATTAACTGCAAAAGGGGGACAAAAGCAGTGTATTTGAGGGTAAGGAAGTAATGAAGAGTTCTAGTTTGTATGTGTTGAGTTAGGAATGCTTCTGAGATATCCAAGTGGAGTTTCCAAGTAGGCAGTCGAAGGAATGGTGTTATGTTCAGTAGAGAGGCCATGGATGAAGACCTGGATTGGGAAGCATAGACATATAGAAACATTTTACTAAGGAGCTGGATAAGATCACCCCCCCAGGACATGAACGTAGATGACATAGTAAAGATGCTATAGACAGATTTCTGGGGTCCACTAGCCTTTTAGAAGCATATGTGAATAAGAGAAGACAAAAATGATGTGTCTCTATATCTATTCATCCATTTCTCTATGTCTCTTCCAAAACTGTTCTGGTTCACAGGCACTCAAAACTCACTTCTGACATCATATTCACTCAAGACACCAGGGCTTTGTTTTCATTTTGACGATGCAATGGCCACTCTTTCCTTTTCCTGTCCCTCCAGGTTAATATCATTCCCATTTTGTATCTTTAAACTTGCTAACTCCTCTTTCTGGAGCATTTCTCCCTCTGGTTTCCCCATAGTAAACTTGATCACATTCAGATTTAGCTCATGTTATCCAAATTCAGAGAGGCCTCCTGCTTTCCCTTGCTGATCAAAAGCTGCCTGTGTAGTCACTCTTTATCCCACTCTCTGGTTTGATATTCTTCAAAACCATTTCAAGATTTATAATTATTTTGATCATCAATTGCCATTTCATTTCCTCTTTCCTCCTCTTTCCCTCTATTTCTAAATATTGGTATTCTCCACCATCTGACTACAGCTTTCTTTACTTGTATTTGTATTTTTCTTCACTCCAGAATGTCTTAACTTGGTAAGTTCAGGTCCTTGCTCGTTTTGATCATTTCTGCATCAAAATTTTCTAGAACAGAGTCTCTCTGGCACATTTTTTGAGTAAGGGAATGAATATTGAGGCCTTTTGATATTAGTTATCTTAAATGACTAATTTCAGCCTGAATTCCTATAGATTTTGACCTACCTTCTTCATCTTTTCTTCCTAAATAGAAATCTATTTTCTCCAAGGCTGAGCTCTCTTAAAGTGTTCTTGATTTACTCCTGTTCCACTAGCTGCGGGATCTAGATCTTTGAATTATGTTTTCTGTTTTTGCATTCAGTCATCCTTTAGTTCACTATTTTTTTAGCCTACAGATATACTCAACAAAAATAAGCAAGAACTTTCTCTTATTTCTGCCATTTCCTCAAGCAAACATACTTTCCTACTTTACTTTTGTGGCTAAACTTATTAAAAGGGTACTAGCATCTGACCTTCAAGTCAAGCTTAAACACTGGTTCTGGCCTATCCTATGCTTTTTATTCTAAAATTACCAATAATTTCTAGTTCTCAAAGCAATAACTTCTCTCAATTCCCATCCTCCCAACCACTCTGCAGCACTTAATACCTTCATTTATCTTTTCCTTTTTGTAACTTTTTTGTACTTTGGTTTTCATCCACATCTCTAAATTCCCCATCTCACTCTCTACTGTCTTAAGGTACCTAGAAAAAAAAAAGATGTTCTTTAGGAATCCTCTTCTCCACTCTGTTTCCAATGGCAACCTCATTTTGTATTGTGATTTTAATAACTAATAATGTGCTTATGATCACAAATTTATTGTTTTGCAGAGCTCCAGATCCTCATGTCCACTGTTTTTTGAATATCTCAACCTGAAGTTCTTGCCAAAACCTCAAAGTCAATGTTTCTAACATGAAACCCATTATCATTCCTCACAGACACTTGCTTTTTTATTATGTATTGGTTCCCTTTGGGAACTTTTCTATATATTTCCTTTGACTTATCTTTTTCTTTCATCTTTCTATTAAATTATTTATCAAGTCCTATTTTTTTTCTAGCTGTGTTGTAGCTATACATCTGTACCCTTCTCAACATTCCTATTGCCACTACTCTGTTCTGGCACAAAACTACCTTTGACCAGAATGAGTAGATCTGCACTCTACCTCTTTTTCCAGATTGTACCATCTCTTCTCATTCATGTTACATTCTGCTCCTGGATTAACTTTCCTAAAGCATATATTTAATAATGTTGCAAATTTAAATATTGATAGTAATAATAGAAAAACATGTGCTTATTACTTGCTAAGTACTTCTTTTATTAAGATTTTTTTTGTTAAAGTATAGTTGATTTAAAATCTTCCTTCAATTTCTACTGCACAGCAAAGCAACCCAGCTACATTCTTTTTTTTTTTTCATGCTATCTTCCATCATGTTCTAACCCAAGAGACTGTACACGGTTCCCTGTGCTTTACAGTAGGACCCCACTACCCATCCATTCTAAATGTAATAGTTTTCATCTACCAACCCCAAACTCCCTGTCCATCTCCTTCTTACTGACCCAACCCCTGGCAAACACAAGTATGCTCTCAATGGCCATGATCTGTTTCTGTTTTGTAGATAGGATCATTTGTGTCATATTTTAGATTCCACATATAAGTGATATATGGTATTTGTCTTTCTTTTTCTGATATACTTCACTTAGTATGAGAATCTCTAGTTCCATCCATGTTGCTGCAAATGGCATTATTTTGTTCTTTTTGATGGCTTAGTAGTATTTCATTGTGTGTGTATATATATATCTACATATATATATATATATGTAGATATATATATCTCACATCTTAATCCATTCATCTGTTGATGGATTTTTGGGTTTCCATGTCTTGGCTATTGTGAATAGTGCTGAAATGAATGCATGTATATTATTGAATGAAAGTTTTGTCCAGATATATGCCCAGGAGTAGGATTGCTAGGTCATATGGTAGTTCTATATTAAGTTTTCTGAGGACTTCCATACTGTTTTTCCATGATGATTGTACCAATTCACATTCCCACCAATAGTGAGGTAGGCTTCCCTTTTCTCCACACCCTCTCCATCATTTGTTATTTGTTGGCTTGCTAATGATGGCCATTATGATTGGTGTGAGGTGGTACCTCATTGCATTTTTTTGGATAATTTTATTTTTAATTAAAAACTTTTTATTATAGTTGATTTATAATGTTTGTCAATTTCTGCTGTACAATGAAGTGACCCGGTTATACATATATATGTATACATTTATTTCTCATATTATTCTCTATCATGTTCCATCACAAGTGATTTGATATAGTTCTCTGTTTGCATTTCTCTAATAATTGGTGATGTTTAGCATTTTTTCATGTTCCTGCTGGCCATCTGTATGTCTTATTTGGAAAAATGTCTATTTAAGTCAACTGCCCATTTTTTGATTGGGTTGTTTGTTTTTTGTTTTGAGTTGTTTGTATATTTTGATGATTAAGCATTGTTGGTTGTATCATTTGGAGAAAACTTTTCCCATTCTGTAGTTTGTCTTTTCATATTTTGGTTTCCTTTGCTTGTGCAAAAGGTTTTGAGTTTAATTAGGTCCCATTGGTTTATTTTTGTCTTTATCATCACTCTAGGACATGAATCAAACAAGATGTTGCTGTGATTTTGGTCAAAGAGTTCTGCCAATGTTTTCCTCTAGGAGTTTTACTATATCTGGCCTTACATTTATGTCTTTACTTCATTTTGAGTTCATTTTTTGTACAATGTTAGAGAATGTTCTCATTTCATTCTTTTACATGTAGCTGTCCAGCTTTCCCAGCACCACTTATTGAAGAGACTATCTTTCCTCCACTGTATGTTCTTGCTTACTTTGTCATAGATTAGTTGAACATAGATGCTTGGGTTTATTTCTGGGCTTTCTATCCTGTTCCATTGATCTATATTTCTGTTTTTGTGCCAGTACCAAACTATTTTGATGACTTTAGCTTTGTAGTATAATCTGAAGTCAGGGAGCCTGATTCCTTCAGTTCAGTTTTTTCTTTTCAATATTGTTTGACTATTCGAAGTCTTTAGTGTTTCCATACAAATTTTAAAATATTTTCTTCTAGTTCTGCAAAGAATATCATTGATAATTTGATAGGGATTGCATTGAGTCTATAGATCACTTTGGGTAGTATAGTTATTTTGTGAATACTAATTCTTCCTATCTAAGAGCATGGTATATCTTTCTATCTGTTTGTGTCATCTTTCATTTCTTTCATCAGCATCTTATAGTTTTCAAACTATAGGTCTTTATACATTTAGGTAGGCTTATTCCTAGATATATTTTTCTTTTTGATGCAATGGTAAATGGGATGGATTCCTTAATTTCTCTTTCTGATCTTTCATTGTAAGTATACAGAAATGCAATCGATTTCTGTGTATTAATTTTGTGTCCTGTAACATTACCAAATTCATTGATGAGCTCTAATTAGTTTTCTTATAGTGTCATTAGGATTTTCTGATATAGTATCATGTCATCTGAAAATAGTGATAGTTTTACTTCTTTTCCAATTTGGATTCCTTTTATTTCTTTTTCTTCTCTGATTGCATTGCTAGGACTCCCAAAAGTATGTTGAATAACTATGATGAAAGTTGACATCCTTGTCTTATTCCTTATCTTAGTGGAAATGCTTTAAGTTTTTCACCATTGAGAATGATGTTAAACTGTGGATTTGACATATACGGCCTTCATTATATTGAGGTAGTTTCCCCTGTGCCCATTTTCTGGAGCATTTTTATCAGAAATATGTGTTGGATTTTGTCAAAAGCTTTTTCCACACTTATTGAGATGATCATATCATTTTTTATTTTTCAGTTTATTGTTGTGATGTATCAAACTGATTGGTTGGTGTATATTAAAGAATCTTTGCATCCCTGGATAAATCTCACTTGATCATGATGTATGATCCTTTAATATGTGTTTGGATGTGGTTTGGTAATATTTTGTTGAGGATTTTCTCATCTACATTCATCAATGATATTGGCTTATAGTTTTCTTTTCTCTGGAGTATTTTTGTCTGGTTTTGGTATCAGGGTGATGGTGGTTTCATAGAATGTGCTTGGGGGGGTGTTCCAGTGTTCCTTCCTCTGTAATTTTTTTAGTGGAGTTTTAGAAGAATAGGTGTTAACTCTTCCCTGAATGTTTGGTAGAATTCACCCATGAAACCATCACGCCCAGGACTTTTGCTTTTGGGGAAGTTTTAAAGTCACTTTTTCAATTTCAGTGCTTGTGCTTTGTCTACTTATATTTTCTATATCTTCCTGTTTCAGTCTTGGTAGGTTGTACCTTTGTATCTGTCCATTTCTTCTATTCATTTTATTGGCATACAGTTTCTCATAGTCTCTCATGATCCTTTGTATTTCTGTGGTGTCTTTTTATTTCTAATTTTATTGATTTGAATCCTCTCCTTTTTTTCTTGATGAGTCTGGCTAAAGGCTAATCAATTTTGTTGATCTTTTCAAGTAACCAACTTTTGGTTTCATTGATCTTCTTTATTTATTTTCTTTGTCTCTATGTCACTAATTTCTGCTCTAATCTTTATGACTTCTTTCCTTCTACTAATTTTGGGCTTTGTCTGTTCTTCCTTCTCTAGATGTTTTAGGTGCAATACTAGGTTGTTTATTGAGTTTTTTTTTTTCTTTCCTGAAATAAATTGTATTGCTGTAAAGGTCCCTCTCAGAACTGCTTTTGCTGTGTCCCATAGGTTCTGGATTATTCAGATTCAAGGACACGTACTGACTTAAAGAAAAGAAGATGAAAAAATTATTACATCTAAATGGAAATCATAGAAAAGTGGGAGTAGTAATACTCATATCAGACAAAGTAGATTTTAAAATAAAGAAGATCATAAGAGACAAGGACATTACGTAATGATCAAGAGATCAATCCAAGAAGAAGATATAGCAACTGTAAACATATATGTACCCGACAGAGGAGCACCATAATATATAAGGCCACTGCTAACAGCCATAAAATGAGAAATTGATAGCAACACAATAATAGTGAGGGACTTTAACACCCCACTTATACCAATGAACAGATCATCCGGATAGAAAATCAACAAGGAAACACAGGCCTTAAATGACACACTAGACCAGATAGACTTAACTGATATTTACAGAACATTCCATCCCAAAGCAGCAGAATATACATTCTTTTCAAGTGCACATGGAACATTCTCCACGATAGATCACATTATGGACTACAGATCAAACCTTGGTAAATTAAAAAAAAAAAAATTATTTCAAGCATTTTCTCTGACCAGGATGCTATGAGATCAGAAATCAACTACAAGAAAAAAACAGCAGGAGTTCCTGTCATGGCACAGCAGAAACAAATCAAACTAGAAATCATGAGGTTGCAGGTTTGATCCCTGGCCTTGCTCAGTGGGTTAAGGATCTGGCATTGCTATGAGCTGTGGTGTAGGTTGCAGATGCAGCTTGGATCTGGTGTTGCTGTGGCTCTGGTGTAGGCTGGCGGCTACAGCTCCGATTAAACCCCTAGCCTGGGAACCGCCATATCCTGCCAGTGCAGCTCTAAAAAGACAAAAGAAAAAAACATGAACTCCTGAAAACTAAACAACATGCTACTAAACAACCAAGAGATCATTGAAGAAATCAAAGAGGAAATGAAAAGATATTTGGAGACAAATTACAATGAAAGTACAACAATCCAAAACCTATGGAACACAGTTAGGCATTTCTTTAAGGGCTTTACCATTAGCCTTTACACAAATACTATAACATAGATCCTTTTAATATCTCTATTCTTAATAGCTTCTTCCAGAAGAGGAAATGAAAGTACAGAAGAAAGTAATACAGTCACCATTACATAGTTGGAAAATGTTAAAGCTAGTATTGAATGATTTTAGCCAACACATTATATACTGCCTTAGCTTTAAAATCTGAGAACTCTTCACTGTTTGCACAGTGATCATTTGTGAATTTGATTCATTTGACTCTATTTTAATAGAAAAGGATTTTGTTTTTTCTTAAGCAATGAAATCAGTGATATAACAGATTTTACATGTTAATAATATATTTTTTCACATATCCATAAAATATATGCAGAGCTGTTAAAATAAAAATGCCACCAATACTCCACTTAAAATCATATTGCACACCATACTTTAGGACACATCTGCAAAACAAACTTAATATCTTTACAATGTTATGCAAAATTTTTTTGCCATTTAGATTTACTAATGATGCAAGTCCAACTCCAATATATAACTTTATTTCTCACTTTTGCTCTTTATTTTTCCATTTGTAAAAATAAATAAATGATCAGATGTGGCTCCTCTTCCCTGTATATACTCCATATGTTTGTTTCTCTTTTTTTTTTGTTGTTTTTTGACTTTTGTTCATGCTATTTCTTTATATTTAATACTCTATAAAATAAACTTTTGAATATGTCAAAGTTTTATCCATTTTTCCACTCATGAAGACTCAACTAAGTAGGTTTAATAAATTTTTGCAGCTTGATAGGCTACTTTTATATCCTAAGCCAGTGCTTTCCACTGAACCTCTTCACAGTGATGGAAATGGACCGCTGTCCCATACAGTAACCATCAACTACATGTGGTTAGTGAGTACTTGAAATATGGCTAGTGGGACTGAGAAATCAGATTTTTAGTTTTATTTAATTTTAATTAATTTAAATTTAAATAGCTGCATATGGCTAATGGCTCCTATACTGGACAGTATAGCTCTAAACAGCCAATTCAGTACATATCAATTCACAAACATATTGCTGATTAACCAATATATTTAAAAATTTATATAATATTGTCTCATCATTTATAGTTTCCTGAAAGGATTTGCATATATGATTTTTATGTGTATTCTAATGCATCCAGCACATTTCTTCATGTGCAAAAGTACACAATAAATATTTGTAATATGACTAAATGAGTGAATGACCATCTGTGAACTTTGTTTAATTGGGTTAATATTAGTGATATAAAAAGCTGCTCTATAATTTAATTTTTTCAAGATAACAAAGGTAAAATAAATGCTTATAATAAATAACTTGCCTTCATCTTTGCAATTTCCTGTATGATTCTTTAAGGCAAAATGCTTTCATTCCTTTCATCAGTTCATCCTTATTTTGCCTGGCATTGCTAGAAATGAAAACATCTATTTTGTTAACAATCTCAATTCCCAGGTCAACCAAACTGTAAAGCTCCAGATTTACAATAGCTCAGTCAACAAACCCAGAACGTGTTCACCTATATTCACCATGGTTCTAATCAGCATTTTGCACATGGAAAATCCCCATGTAGCTCAGACCCCTGGGACACTCATCTCTTTCTGATGCAACTGCCTTGCTTTTCCCTCTGCTGGTTTCAGAATAAACGCCTTGTCAAAAAAAGAATTAGATTTTGACAGCTTTTTTCGTATGGTTAATTGAGGTGATAGATATACTTGACATTTATCTAAGTGCAGAATAGAAGATTAACACATATTTTTTTACATACATTCTCTGTTTCAGAGGAGGTCACTTTCTGGTCACTTTTAATATGCCTGTGCAATTAATAGTAGTGATAATTCTGCTTCCTATCACGACGTCTTTAAAGTTCATCCTTTAAATTGACAGATAAACTTTTCCTTTTGCAGGGTTTGAATTACTTGAGAATTATTCAAGTTCATCCTCTAGGTCTTCCCCTCTCAGTCCCATAAATTAATAGTAGTTGAAAAATACAAAAGCTAGTGTGCAAACCCACTTAATTAAAAAAAAAATGGAGAAAGAATGTTGTAGTTGAGAATATCCTAATTACTGTCCCTAGATTTGTGAGGGCACTTCCTGGCCTCATTAGTCTGTGGGAAGTTTTTTTGTGGATATTAAAAGTTCCTTAGGATTTAGTTGTGTTTATTGGTGCTGATAAAAGTGCAGACTATCACTTTTTAAAATTTTCTATAGTTTTTTTTATTTAAAATTTTTTTAGCATGCCAATGTTGTCTCCTATAGATATCTAATAATGTCTTCAGAAGTGATTCTCATCATCCAATTTAATGCTAGCTATTCATTTATTATAGTGACTATGCTACTATTATATTAAACTGTATGACTACTATTATTTTAAACATAATATTATGTTTGTGGTGTTTCATTTTGATTTTGGGGCTTAAAAAATCCGAAGATCTTAGTATATTTCTGCATATCAATTTGTGAAAGGGATTATGACAACATAAATACTTTGAAAACTGTTAATGAAATAATTTATTGTTATAAATGTGATAGGTGATATTAGTATTTATTGAGCGAGTTAATACAAATAGGTGGAAGATTAGAAAATGTATTTGAGAAGGAAAGCAAAAATA
Organism: Phacochoerus africanus; assembly: GCF_016906955.1. NCBI lineage: Eukaryota > Metazoa > Chordata > Mammalia > Artiodactyla > Suidae > Phacochoerus > Phacochoerus africanus. Next base: position 247,548,472 of record NC_062544.1, on the reverse strand, counting down.
ACTTTCAATTATGAAATATAAACTGTTCTGTTTAGGCTAAACTTTGAACACAGATAGTAGGCTAAGGCTCCTAAAGTAGTAATATAAAACAAACAAACAAACAAACAAATATTTGCAATGTAAAAGACAAAATAACTATAGATTATGTCATTAAATACTAGTAGCCTATAAAAATGATCTGTTAGCAGGAACATCAAACTAAATGTTCTTTCTTAAGTATTTGACTTTTATATCACTTATTAAGTTCATTAAAGACAATAGCACTCTTTAGAAAACTGTTTAAATTGCACTGTTAGAAACCATAAAACTATTTTAGAAAACTATGAACTATTTCTAAATAGTACTACTTAAGGAATAAGGCTGTCAAGTTATATTTTTGTTAATGGCAATGCCCATATAAAAAGGAGTAATGTAGGTTAATATTTCTAAAATATATTCATAATTAAGGCAGGAAAGGAACATAATAACTATAAAAATAGAAGAAAAATAAGAGCTTTGTGCTAGGAAAATAAAATGAATAAAATAGATTCACTGTGAAGTTTTTGGGAGGCAGAGGATTCATAGATTTATTCCTTTCACATGTTGCGCTATTAAGAATTAATGCCTTCCTATTGTTTAATTTACTCCTGTCAAGGAGCTTAGATAGTAGAAAGTTCAGGTTTAAACCATCTTCTTTATACATGTGAAAGCAGGGTATCAGTCAAAGTAGAGGTTAAATACAGTCCCTGAGGAAGAAGTTACTTAAAATTCCAGGCTCTTGCTTGTCTCAGGTGGACATAAAAAGCCCCTAAAACAGGGAAAATTCACCTCAATGGACCTGCCCACATGCTAAAAGATAAGGCTCTGATCTAGCCATTGTCCTGAGATGAGTGTGGCAGAAGCTTTGTTGGTTCAAGTCTCCATTCTCAAATGTTATGGGTCAGGAAATGTGTTCCTTGAGAGAAACTGAAAGTGAAAATGAAAATTGGGGGGCTTTTTTGAGGGGAAGATGTCAATAAATAGCCTAAATATACCTCCTAGGAACTCGAGTTTGGGAGATCAAGTAGAATGACTCTGAATAGCTCAGGCCAAGACCTAGTGGCCGGGAAGGGCAATGAGATCTCTGAATAAAATTTTCTATATGAAAATGATAGTAGGGGGTGGTTCTTCAAATGGGACACAAGGGACCAACTTTTACTGTTGTTGTGGGATGGGTGAGGTCTTGTGGTTATGGTATAGCATGGTTGTTGGGTCGGAAAATCCCTCACACACATTAGCTTTGTGGCTGTTATATGGGGAGCAGTTGGTGGAATATGTGAGCAGTCTTTAAGAGAGGTGTTTCTTCAGCCTCCAGCATGGAGACCCACTAAGGCTCCCTTGGCAGATAAACAGCTATAAGAGTGGGCAAAAGTAAGCTCCAACAGTAACGTAATTTTAAAAGTGAGGAATTATGGCAGTAATGGAAGGACCAAATATTAGATTTTCATTTATTTTTCTTCTATTTCTTACAGTTATATTTCTTTCCTATCATAATTCTGAATATATTTTGAAGTACTAGCCTACTTTATTCGCTTTCACATGGGCATTGACATTTACAAAAATATAACCTGATAGCCTTATTCCTTAAGTAGTGCTATTAGAAATAGTTCATAGTTTTTTAAAATAGTTTTATGGTTTTTAATAGCACTATTTAAATAGTTTTCTAAGTAGTACTATTGTCTTTAATGAGCAACTTTGTCCCTGTGATTAAAGCAGCTTTGGCCTTTGAAAATTCAGATCCAATAAGCCTGATATCAATCTTATTTTTTTTAACTTAATGAGTTCTATTAGTGAATGGTTCACTGGTGGCTCACTTGTGCTCACACAAACCTAACCTTTCAATTTAATGTAGCTATATGTTGTTAATTTAAGTATTTATTTGGCTGAGAGCACTGGGAGAGGTCTAGGAGCCAGTTTCTACCCACACTTCTCATTACACTAACCAGGTGATATTGCATGACAGCTTATCTTTGCAGACCAAAAATTAGTCTCTTTCTCTTCCTTCTTCCTCCTTCTCATTCTTTTTGAGAGGCCCCTTAAGAGATGAAAATTAGGACTTCTATAGGTCTCTCCTGGCCTTGCATTTTAATTCTCAGATTCAAAAGACCCTAATTTAAACATACTGAAATGGAAAACAAAAGATGAGAGGATATGTAATATGGTACAAAGAGTATATACTTTGGAGCTGAGCAGATGTAATCTCTAATGTAAAATCCATCATTCACTGTTTATGAAATCTTGGGCAAGTTCTTATCTTCTTGAGGTCAGAATTTTTATCTGTAAAATGATGATGGCAATGCATACTTTAGAGTGCTGCACTAAAGGAGATAATTTAGATGAAATACCCAGCACAATGTTTGGTGCACAGTCAATTCTCCATTATTTTTAGCTCCTTTTCCAGATGGACACTCAGGGAGCCACCTTACTGTTTATTCATCAGCATATGGCTTAAATGATATTTCTTGTGCTTGGTTAGTCATAGGCTAGATCCTGGGAGTTATTCATCATTTTGAACAGCACATGGACTCCTGTTTCTTCTCATGCTATAGCTTTGCTTTCGACACTGCAAATATTTGTGCAGAAATAGAAAATAATAACTTTCCTAAATTAGCCTTTAGGCCGTGGTTCATATTCATTTATTATTTCATTCTGCTCAGAAATATTTATAAGAGTGGTTATTTTGTGTCAGGATATCATGGTGACTAGGATAGATAAAGTCCCTGCCCTTATGAAAATTGCATTCTAGTAGCCTGAAAAGGACAAAAAACTAGGACACAAATGCATAAAACAAGTAATTATAGACTGTGAAAAATGTAAGAAGGAAATTGTATACTAAATTAAAGTAACTGGAAGCAGAAAGTGTCCATTTTAGAATTTGGGTGGTCTTTCTTTTCTTCTGTCCTCCCTTCCTTTCTTCCTTCCTTCCTTTCTTGCATTCACTGAGACCTGAAGGTTAAAAAGAAAAGCTAGCCATATTAAGAGCCAGGGAAGAGAACTACTAGCCATGGGAATAGCAAGTGAAAATCTCTGAGGTTAGAAAGAACTTGGCGGGAATAAGGAGAGTAAAGGAAGCCAGTGTGGCTCTTGCATGGTGAGATGTGATAGAGGGATAAAATGATGTATTATGAGATAAAAATAATTTGACAGGAGCCATTTTTTCCCTCCAAAGAGCAATAGGAACTCCTGGAATCATTTCATACAAAAATGACATAATTCAACTTATGTTTTAAAAGTGAATCATTTCTGTAGCTATGGAAAATGGCCAATAGTGAGATAAAAATAGGAGCAGGGAGACCAGAGTGAGACTTGCAGCTGTTCAGGTTGGAGATGCTGATGGCTTAAGTAGGATGGAGACAGTAGACAAGAACATAGTGAGATACAATTAGAATGTAGAATTGAAATAATATGGCAATAAATTGGATAAAAGGGAGTGAGGAAACTAGAAATATAAAACCAGGCTTATAAGTAATAAAGATGATATGTCCATTTCTGAGATGCTAAAGATTGGAACACAAAAGTATTTGAGAAGAGGGAGTAAACATCCTTTTTGAGATGAGATATACTGGAGGAACCATCTAAGTTAGAATGTCTAAAACAGGTAGTTATATATAGGAATTTATAATTTAGGCAGTTAAGAATAGGATTTTTTTTTTTTAACGAGAGCTGTAGCTGCTGTTCTACACCACAGCCACAGCAATGCCAGATCTGAGCCATGTCTGCGACCTACACCACAGCTCATGACAACGCTGGATCCTTAACCCATGAAGGAAGGACAGGGATTGAACCCACAACATCGTGGTTCCTAGTCGGATTTGTTTCTGCTGAACCACCATGGGAACTCCCAAGAATAGGAATTTAGAACTGGGGAAAGATGTTACATGAAGATGCAGATTTAGAATTAGTCAGCATAGTGATACTTCATACTATAAGATCATCTTTGGAGAAAATATAAGACAAAAAGAAAAGATGATTCCAGATAGTTTCGTGATGATGTCCAATAGTTTCACATTGGTCATGGGAGGATAGTTGGCAAAAAAAGATGAAAAAGAGAGACTGGTGAGGCAGGAGGAAATCTTGGCATGTGTAGTGACACAGAAGCCAAGAGAAGAGAGGGATGAAACACTATCTTTAATGTCACTGAACTATCATGTAAGAATAGAATGGAAAGCTTCCATTGCATTTTTGGAACATATCACTCTTTGGTGACCTTTAAAGGCAGATTATGGATTGTTTTGAGTAGCTAGAAACTACAGTGAAGGAAGCTGAATTAGACTTGGAATACAAGGAACTGGACATGGCAGCTATAAACAACTCATTAAATTGGTTTAAAACAGTGTTTATTATTTATTTAAATGTGCTGAAAATGAGATGGGAGTTCATTGCACTTTTGTGTGTAGGCCATCATTGCTACACATAATCTATAGGGTAATACCGGTATGTGATTTTTTTTTTTCATTTTCTTCCACCTGTAGCACTACTTTAAGATAATCTATAATCTTCATCATAATCTTCCCTTCCCATCGTGTTCTTCCAAGTGTTCTTCTGAATTAATTCTTTTCTACTTATTTTAGTACAGAACTTATCCTTTATTTTCCTCTGAAGGCAGTTATATTTTTAGATTTCCTCTTTTACCAATCTTCTTTTAAGCTCTTAACAACTCCCATTGCTTCTTTACTGATTACTTTTTCCTCATATAAATTTCTGAATCACACGTACAGAAACACACATAACCTGTTAGTGACTTAGATGAAAGTATGGCCTGTTTAATATCTATGTGTTTTAAAATGTAACTCTTCTCATCATTTTTGGTGCTAGGCCAATTATGTTAATTTGAATACACTAAGAAAAGTACATATTTCCAGTCTCTGCACATATATTATTCAATTTGATGAAGCTTCAATATATAAAAGCTTTTTGCAAAATGTAGTGTCAAAATGTTATAGTCTTTGGTCAGAATCTTGGCAGATTAAGTCAATTAAAAAGGTCAAAATAATGGTCCTTTATTTTACAGGAAGTGTAAATGTACATAATTTATTATCTAATTAAATGCAAGTCTGTAATTCAGTATTAGGATAGAGACTATAAAGGCAACCAAATCAGGAAGTAGAAAAAATTAAGTTGATATTTTTAATAGAAATCAGGCATAAGATTGGCTGACCAATTCATCACCATCTTATTATCCTTTTTTGTTCTGGAAATCTTTCTTGTCACTAGAGAGTAAACATTGTCTAGGCAGTCAAATTGTCTTCATCACTAATCTTTTGTTGGTTTAATATATGCTGAATTAAGACTGTCTTAGCCAGATAGAAGTATTCCATGGAGGGCATATATACACTCTTTATAGGATTATTTCTTCCCTCTGCCCAGTTTAAAAACCAAATAATAGTATTGGCTGTTGCATCCATTTAACAAATATTTATAAATTATTTACAGTTTCCTTTTCACTGTTCTAGGAAATGAGTAGATATCAGTGAATCAAACAAACAAAAAAACCAAACTGAAAAATCCTGCCCTTGTCATCTTACATTCTAGTGGTGGGGGAAGATAGATAATAAAATACATACATTATGTGGATATATTAGGTGGTAATTAGTGTTCCACAGGGGGAAAAAAAAAAAAAGAAAGCATCAAATGGGAAATGGGAATACTAGGGTAAAGATAAAGGTTAAAATAGAGTATTCAGGAAGACCTTACTGAGAAGGAAACATTTGATTAAAAACTATATGGACATGAGAAAAATGAGGACACTGTTTATTTGGAGAAAGATGGGCCCAGGGAATAGCGAGTGTAAAGGCCTTAAGGTAGAATTCATGTGGACCAGGTATGGCTGGGAGTAAGGGAAGATGAGAATGGAGGGAAATGTCAGATCATGGAGGGACTCGCAAACCACTGTAAGAACTTGAGTTTTCCTCTGATTGAGGCTGGAAATTCATGAACAGAGAAAGGAGACCATCTGACATAAGTTTTGCAACAGTCACTCTGTGTTAGGAATAGACTTAGAGAGAGCATGGGTAAAAGCAGGAAGAACAATTGGCATATACTGAAATAATCTAGATGGAAGATTATACTGGTTTACAACAGGCTTATGGGAGCAAAGATGGTGAGGAATAGTTGCATCCCAAATGCATTTTAAAGACAGAACCAACACTAGAAATCTATTGCAAAAGTATGCATTGGAGTGCATTACAGTGAAAGGAGATGGAAAAACCTGTATTTTTTTCTTCTATTAAGGGTGAGGAAGCATGATTTGTTCCAAGTTGGGAAAGTGTTCTTCCACAGTATTAATTGGGTTCTGTCCATTGGAAAGAAACCATGTTGTATAAATGTTTTTCCTTTCTTCTGAGAAAATCACTAGAATAGCTGTGGTAATATGTACATACAAAATAAGTACCCCTCAATGTTCTGGGGCAAAAATGTGAAAATAGTCTGCTGAATCAGAATAGGTTCCTCTTGAAAGGTGGATAGGATTTCATTTTTTTAATTTTAATTTTTTTATTTTTTAATTATTCAATGAATTTATTACATTTATAGTTGTACAATGATCATCAAAATCCAATTTTATAGGATTTCCATCCCATAGCCCCAGCATATCCCCCCACACCCCCAAGCTGTCTCCTTTGGAAACCATAAAGTTTTTCAAAGTCTGTGAGTCAGTATCTGTTCTGCAAAGAAGTTCCTGTGTCCTTTTTTTAGATTTCACATGTCAGTGATAGCATTTGATGTTGGTGTCTCATTGTCTGACTGACTTCACTTAGCATAATAATTTCTAGGTCCATCCATGTTGCTAAGAATGTCAGTATTTTGTTCATTTTAATGGCTGAGTAATATTCCGTTGTGTATATGTACCACTTCTTTTTATCCACTCTTCTGTTGATAGACCTTTACATTGTTTCCATGTCTTGGCTATTGAAAATAGTGCTGCAGTGAACATTGGAGTACGTGTGTCTTTTTGAGTCATGGTTTTCTCTGGATAGATGTCCAGGAGTGGGGTTGCTGGATCAAATGGTAGTTCTATTTTTAGTTTTCTGAGGAATCTCCATACTGTTTTCCACAATGGTTGCACCAATTTACATTCCCACCAAGAGTGTAATAGGGTTCCTCTTTCTCCAGACCCTCTCCAGCACTTATTGTTTGTAGACATTTTGATGATGGCCATTCTGGCTGGTGTAAGGTGGTTCCTCATAGTGGTTTTGACTTGCATTTCTCTACTAATGAGTGATGTTGAACATCTTTTCATGTGTTTTTTGGCCACCTGTATGTCTTCTTTGGAAAATCATCTGTTTAGATCTTCTGCCCATTTTTTGATGGGGTTGCTTGTTTTTTTGGTATAGCGCAGTAGCAGATGTTTATAAATTTTGGATATTAACCCCTTGTCAGTCGCTTCATTTGTAAATATTTTCTCCCATTCTGTGGTTGTCTTTTCATTTTGTTTAGGGTGTCCTTTGCTATGCAGAAACTTTTAAGTTTAATTAAGTCCCATTTGTTTATTTTTGTTTTTATTGTCATTACTCTTTTTTTAATTCCTGTATTTTTATTTTTTTATTTTTAATTTTTTTATTAATCAATGAATTTATCACATCTCTAGGTATATAGTGATCATAACAATCCAACGTCACAAGATTTCCATCCCACAACCCAAGCACATCCTCCCACCCTCCAAACTGTCTCCTCCAGAGACCATAAGTTTTTCAAAGTCTGTGAGTCAGCATCTGTTCTGCAAAGAAGTTTGGTCTGTCCTTTTTTCAGATTCCACATGTCAGTGAAGAATTTGATGTTTGGTGTCTCATTGCATGGTTCACTTCACTTAGCATGATAATTTCTAGGTCCATCCATGTTGCTAAAAATGCTGGTATTTCGTTCCTTTTAATGGCAGAGTAATATTCCATTGTGTATATGTACCACATCTTCTTGATCCACTCCTCTGTTGATGGACATTTAGGTTGTTTCCATGTCTTGGCTATTGAAAACTGTGCTGCAATAAACATCGGCGTACATGTGTCTTTTACTGTCATTACACTAAAAGGTGGATCTGAGAAGATGCTGCTATCATTTACGTGAGAGAGTGTTTGGCCTGTTTTCCTCTAAGAGTTTTATAGTCTCTGGCCTTATATGTAGGTCTTTAATCCATTTTGAGTTTATTTTTGTGTATGGTGTTAGGGAGTGTTCTAATTTCATTCTTTTCCATGTGGCTGTCCAGTTTTCCCAGCACCACTTATTGAACAGGCTGCCTTTTCTCCATTGTATATTCTTGCCTCCTTTGTCATAGCTTAGTTGGCTGTAGGTAAGTGTGTTTAATTCTGGGCTTTCTATCCTGTTCCACTGATCTATATTTCTGTCTTTGCACCAGTGCCATATGGTTTTGATGATTGTTGCTTTGTAGTATAGTTGGAAGCCAGGGAGCCTGATTCCTCCAGCTCCATTTTTCATTTTCATGATGGCTTTGGCTGTTCTGGGTCTTTTGGGCTTCCAAATGAATATTCAAATATTTTTTTCTTGTTCTGTGAAAAATGTCCTTGGTAATTTGATGGGGATTGCTTTGAATCTGTATATTGCCTTGGGTATTTTAGACATTTTGATAATATTGACTCTTCCAATCCAAGAGCATATTATGTCTTTCCATCTATTTGTGTCAACTTTTATTTCTTTCATCACTGGCTTATAGATTTCAGAGTATAGGTCTTTTGTCTCTTCAGGTAAGTTTACTCCTAGTTATTTTATTCTTTTGGATTTGATGGTAAACAGAATTGCTTCCCTAATTTCTCTTTCTGATCTGTCATTGTTAGTATATACAAATTCCATCAATTTCTGTGTATTCATTTTGTATCCTGCAACTTTGCCAAATTCATGGATGAGCTCTAACTGTTTTCTGGTAGCGTCATTAGGACTTTTTAGGTATAGTGTCATGTCATCTGTAAATAGTGATAGTTTTACTTCTTCCTTTCCAATTTGGATTCCTTTTATTTCTTTCTCTTCTCTGATTGCTGTGGCTAGGACTTCCAAAACTATGTTGCATAGTTGTGGTGAGAGTGTGTTGTCTTGTCTTGTTCCTGATCTCAGTGGGAATTCTTTCAGCTTTTCACCATTGAGAATGATGTTCGCTGTGGTTTGTCATATATGGCCTTTATTATGTTGAGGTAGGCTCCCTCTGTGCCCACTTTCTGAAGGGTTTTCATCAGCAATGGGTGTTGGATTCTCTCAAAGGCTTTTTCTGCATCTATTGAAAGGATCATATGATTTTTATTCTTCAGTTTGTTAATGTGGTGTATCACACTGATGGATTTGCAGACATTGAAGAACCCTTGCATCCCTGGGATAAATACCACTTGATCATGATGTATAATCCTTTTAATGTGTTGTTGGATGTGGTTTGCTAGTATTTTCTTGAGGATTTTTGCATTGATGTTCGTCAGTGAAATTGGCCTGCAGTTTTCTTTTTTTTTTTTGGTATCAGGGGGATGGTGGCCTCATAGAATGAGTTTGGGAGTGTTCCTTCTTCTGCAATTTTTTGGAATAGTTTCAGCAGGTAGGTGTTAGCTCTTCTCTAAATGCTTGATAGAATTTGCCTGTGAAACCATCTGGTCCTGGACTTTTGTTTGTTGGAGGTTTTTTAATCACAGTTTCAATTTCAGTACTTGTGATTGGTCCATTCATCTTTTGTATTTCATCTTGGTTTAGTCTTGGAAGATTGTACTTTTCTAAGAATTTGTCCATTTCTTCTAGGTTTTCCATTTTATTGGCATGTAGTTGTATATAGTAGTCTCTTATGATCCTTTGTATTTTTGTGGTGTCTGTAGTTACTTCTCCTTTTTCATTTCCAATATTATTGATTTGAGTCCTCTCTCTTTTTTTCTTGATAAGTCTGGCTAAGGGTTTATCAATTTTGTTGATCTTTTCAAAGAACGAGCTTTTCGTTTCATTGATCTTTTCTATGGTTTTCTTCGTTTCTATTTCTTTGATTTCTGCTCTGCTCTTTATGATTTCTTTCCTTCTACTAAATTTAGGTCTCGTCTTTTCTCTCTCAAGCTGCTTTAGATGTAATGTTAGCTTGTTTATTTGAGCTTTTTCTTGTTTCCTGAGGTGGGCTTGTATTGCTATAAACTTTCCTCTTAGAATGGCTTTTGCTGCATCCCATAGGTTTTGGAGTGTTGTACCTTTGTTGTCATTGGCTTCTAGGTATTTTTTAATTTTCTCTTTGATTTCTTCAGTGATCCATTGGCTGTTTAGTAGCATGTTGTTGAGTCTTAATGTTTTTGTGTTTTTTGCCATTTTTTTTCTCATTGTTGATTTCCAGTTGTATAGTGCTAGAAAAGATGCTTGATAAGATTTCAATTTCCTTAAAGTTACCGAGGTTTGATTCGCAGCCCAGGATGTGATCAATCTTAGAGAGTGTTCCATGTGCACTTGAGAAGAATGTGTATTCTATTGCTTTTGGATGGAATGTCCTATAAGTCCATCTGGTCTGATGCTTCATTCAGGGCCTGTGTTTCCTAATTGATTTTCTGTCTGGATAATCTGTCCATTGCTGTAAATGGGGATTTAAAGTCCCTCGCTATGATTGTGTTATTGTCAGTTTCTCCTTTTAAGGTTGTTATCAGTTGCCTTATATATTGTGGTGAACCTATGTTGGGTGCGTAGATATTTAAAATTGTTATATCTTCTTCTTGGATTGATCCTTTGATCATTAGGTAGTGACCATCCTTGTCCTTAAAAATATTCTTCATTTTAAAGTCTATTTTGCCTGATATGAGTATTGCTACTCCAGCTTTCTTTTGATTCCCATTTGCATGGAATATTTTCTTCCATCCTTTCGCTTTCAATTTTATGTGTCCCTAGAAGTGAAGTGGTTCTCTTAAAGACAGTATATATATGGATCTTCTTTTGTATCCATTCAGCCAATCTATGTATCTTGGTTGGGGCATTTTTGTCCCTTCACATTTAATGTAATTGTTGATATGTATGTTCTTATTGCCATTTTATTAATTGCTTTGGATTTGTTTTTGTTGCTCCTTTTTCTTTCCTTCTTCTCTTGTTCTCTCCTCTTATGGTTTGATGACTATCTTTAGGGTTGCATTTGAGTTGATTTTTCTTTTGTTTGTGTATCAATTGTAAATTTTTGATTTGCAGTTATTGTGACGTTTTGATATGAGTCTCTCTCTCTCTCTCTCTCTCTCTATATATATATATATGAGATTGTTTTAAGTTGTTGGTTTCTTAGTTGCAAGTGGATGTCCAGTGTCCTGCATTTGTACCCTCATGATTCCTGATTTTGGTGGCATAATTGTGCATGGATGATTTTGCATCTTTATTGTATATATACCTTTACTGGTGAGCCTTGTCATTTGTGGTATTTTTGTTTCCTGTTGCTGTCTTTACTTTTCTGCCTAGAGAAGTTCCTTTAGTATTTGTTGTAGGCTGGTTTAGTGTTGCTGAATTCTCTTAGCTTTTACTTATCTGTGAAGCTTTTGATTTCCCCTTCAAATCTGAATGAAGGTAATCTTGGTTGGAGGTTTTTCCTTTGATTGTGTTAAATATATCATACCACTCCCTTCTGGCCTGCAAAGTTTCTGCTGAGAAATCTGCCAATAACCTTATCAGGGCTCCCTTGTATGTTATTTGTTTCTTTTCCCTAACTGCTTTCAATATTTTTTCTTTGTTTTTAATTTTGGTCAGTTTGATTAATATGTGTCTCAGGGTATTCCTCCTCGAGTTTATTTTGTATGGTACTTATTGTGCTTCCTGGATTTGACTGAGTGGTTCCTTTCCCATGTCAGGGAAGTTTTCGGCTATTATCTCTTTGAATACTTTTTCTTTCCCTTTCTCTCTCTCTCCTCCTTCTGGCACACCTATAATACGGATGTTGGTGCATTTGACGTCCCAGAGTTCTCTGAGACTCTTCATTTGTTTTCAGCCTTTTTTCTCTTTTCTGCTCTGCATCTGTTATTTCCACTGATCTGTCCTCCACCTCTCTTATTCATTCTTCTGCCTCCTGTATTCTGCTGTTAGCTACTTCTAATGAATTTTTTATTTGTTATTGTATTTTGCATCTCTTCTTGTTTAAGTTTTATATCTTGTATTTCTTTGCTCAGTATTTCCTGTAAATTATCCATCTTTGCCTCCAGTTTATTTCCAGTGTCTTCCATCATCTTCAGCATCAACAGACTAAAGTCTTTTTCCTAGAGGCTCAGAATCTCCTGATCATGTAGCTGATTTTCTGGGCTTCTTTCTTTCTCCCTCATCTGAGTTATAGTTCCCTGTCTTTTCATTTTTATAGGTTTTTGGTGTGATGACCTTTTTAAAGATAATAGAGTTGTAGCCTCTGTTACTTCTGATGTCTGTCCCCCTTGTGGCTGAAGTTGGTATGGGGGCTTGCTGTAGGCTTCCTGATGGGAATGACTGATGCCTGCCCACTGGCAGGTGGAGCTGATTCCTATCCCTCTGGTGAGTGGGGCTTCATCTCTTGGTGCTATTAGAGGCAGCTGTGTGCCTGGGGAGTCTTTAGGGAGCCTGTTTACTGGTCAGTGGGGATGTGATCCCACCCAGATTGTGGTTTGGCCTGGGGCTTCTCAGTGCTGATGGGTGGGCCAGATTTTCCCAAAATGGCCACCTCCAGAGAACTGCATGCTGATGAAGATTCCCAAGAGCTTTGTTTCCAATGTCCTCCCCTACAACAAGCCACATTCACCCTTGTTTTCCCAGGATGCCCTCCAAGAACTGCAGTCTGGTTTGACCCAAATTTCTATGGAGATTTTGCTTGCCCTAGGACTCAGTGCATGTTAAAGTCTGTGTGTGCCTTTTAAGAATGGGATATCCCTTTCCCCCAGTCCCATGGAACTCCTGCACACAAGCCCCACTGGCCTTCAATGCCAGAAGCTCCAGGGTCTCTTTCTCCCAGTGCCAGATGCCCCCTTGATGTGGGGCTCAGAACCCTCACTTCTGTAGGTGAGTGTCTGTGACACAGTTACTTTCCAGTCTGTGGGGCTTCCCACCCAGGAGGTATGGGGTTGCTTATTTCACCTAATCACCCCTCCTACCTCTTGATGTGGCCTCCTCTTTGTCTTCTGGGGTAGATATCTTTTTTAAAGTTTCATGTCCATTTGGTTTAAGATTGCTCAGCATTTGGTTCTAAATTTTTTTTTAGAAGAGAAGTTGAGCTCCAGTCCTTCTATTCTGCCATTTGAGTCCCATCTCTAAGATGTTAATGTCTCTCCTTTTCCTGCATGAATATAAGAAACAAAAAGTGCTTAAGTGTGAAGGGAGAAAATCTGTGTGAGTGTAAAGAATAGGGTGGTACATTTGGATAACCATGAGTTCAAAACCATTGCAACAGATCTGCTGTATATGACTGGACCCAAACGAGGCTGGCAAGCAGGAATGAAGCAAAAAGGCTCTCTTACAGCAAACCTACTTTACATGTAGCATATTTAGACCAATGACAAAGAGTAAACCTCAGGTTATGAGATTTTGAAGGTAAAGTTTTTATCCAAGCCCAGGAAGTGGCTAGCCCTAGGATATTCCCTGGTTCAGTGGCACTAATATGGCCCTGTGACATGTATTGGAAGAATGATTACATGAATAAGGAATAAAAGGGCTTGTTCATTAAGCTGTTGACCAAATGTCACATCCATTGAGTGGTCTTCTCAAAAGGCTGTATCAGCTGAAAATATTTGATGAAATAAAAATATAACAAAAGAAATAATAAGTAAATTAAGAAGATATTTCCTAATGACATTTTTCCCCTCTAGTTAAAATTGCACATTTTAAAGTTACACTAATTTTATTATGGTGTGGAGGTACTGCTAATTTCATGAAGTATTAACTAAGGGGTTCTTTTTTTTTTTTTTTTAAACCATGGATTAGTTGAAGGTCTAGGAAAATCTGGGTTCTATGTCTATATTTTGAAGAAGAGCTTTTTACTTCCTCATTAACTGCCTTAAAGAATTTAGATAGAGGGCCTTGTCCAGGAAGAAAGCTATCACCAGGAATAACTGCCAAGAGTGTGGGCTAGGTGTGATTAAGCTGTAGGGAGCTCAGCAGGGTCTGTTTATTCAAATTCCTCTCTGTGTCCCATTGTCTCTGCATGGCATGACAAACATTTTTTTAGCAAACAATTGCCCTTTCCATCTTCCTGTGAATAGTGTTCCTTCCCTTTGAAGCCACAGACCCTCTTCTTCTCATCTCAGGGTGGCATTTAAGCCTCAATGGTCTGACTCATCTGAAGCCTCTCATGCCTATGTGAGGCTCTTATATATATATAAAATTAAATTTTTTTTACTATTAAATCTGTCTTACACCAATTAAATTATTAGGCCAGTTAAAAGACCCTAGAATCTGTCTTACATCAATTAAATTATTAGGCCAGTTAGAAGACCCTACCTTCCTCTAGAAGGGTAGAGGAAAATTCTTCCTCTATTATACAGTACTGGGAATAACATTTAAGCTATTGAAAAAGCAAATGCAAACCTGAAAAGTGAAATGAACAGGTTTTAAAGTTCATGTAATGAGTCATATCTAAGCTTGAATAGTTTTTTTGTTTGGAAATTATATTTAAGATAAGATAAGGCAATCTACAGACTAAATGCAACATCTATAAAAATATCAATGGTATTTTTCACAGAACTAGATCAAATAATTCTAAAATTTATATGGAAACACAAAAGACCCTGAATAAACAAAGCAAACTTGAGAAAGAAGAAGCCAGAGGAATCAAGCTCCCTAATTTCAGACTTACTACAAAGCACAGTACTGGCACATCAATTGATACATAAATCTATGGAATGGAATAATGAACCCAGAAATGAACCCACACATATGGGCGATTAATCTACAACAAATGAGGCAAGAATTTACAATAGGGAAAAGGTATCCTCCTCAATAAGTGGTGTTGGGAAAACCAGACATCTATATGTAAAAAAATAAAATTGGATCATTTTCTCACATCTTACATGAAAACAAATTCAAAATGGATTAAAGACTTAAATGTAATACCTGAAACTATAGAATTTCTAGGAAAAAACAAACAGTATTCTCTTTGACATCAGCCTTAGTAACAAGAAAAGGTGCTGTGTCTCTTCAGTCAAGGGAAACACAAGCAAAAACAAACAAGTGGAACTACATCAAATTAAAAAATTTTCACAGTGAGGGGAATTATCAACCAAAAAAAAAAGACTGTCTACTGAATAGGAGAAGATATTTGCAAATTGCTTATCCAATAAGGGTTAATAATCCAAAATATACAAAGAAATCATACAACTCCACATCGAAAAAGCAAACCACCTGATTAAAAAATGGGTAGAGGAAATTCCCTAGTGACACAACAGGTTAAGGATTTGGTGCTGTCACTGCTGTGGCTCCAAGCACTGCTGTGGCACAAATTGATTCCTGGCCCAGGACCTTCCCCATGCCGTGGGTGAGGGCAAAAATTAAAATTAAAAAAAAAAATTGTTGCCAATCAGAAGGAAGGAGAATTAAAAGTGAGCTGACATTTTAAAAATAAATAAATAGGCAGAGGATCTTTATAGATATTTTCCTGAAGAGACAAACAGATGGACAACAGGCACGTGGAAAAGTGAACAACATCACAAATAATAAGGGAAACGCAAATCAAAACCACAATGAGATATAACCTCACACCTATTAGAGTGGCTATCATCATCCAAAAAACAAACAAACAAAAAAACCCCCAATCTTGACAAATTACAAGTGTCGGCGAGGATGTGGAGAAAATGGAACACTCTTGCGCTGTTGGTGGGAATGTAAATTGGTGCAGCCACTGTTAAATCAGTAGGAGATTCTTCAAACAATTAAAAATAAAACTACCATATGATCCAGCAATTCTACTCCGGTGTATTTATCCAAAGAAAATGAAAACACTAATTCGAAAAGATGTGCACCCCTGTGTTCATTGCAGCATTATTTATAACAGCCAAGACATAGAAGTAACCTAAGCTCCCACCCATAGACGAATGGATAATGAAGATGTATGTGTGTGTATACACACACACATATACACATACAATGAAATATTTCTCAGCCATAAGAAAAAAATAAAAGCCTGCCACTTGTGACAACATGGATGGACCTAGAGGATAGTATGCTACTAAAGTAAGTCAGATAGAAAAAACAAACACGGTGTGATTTCACTTATGTATGGAATCTAAAAAAACAAAACAAATTAACAAACACAAGAAAACAGGAACAGAGTCATAGATACTGAGAACAAACAGGTGGTTGCCAGAGAGGAGGGATGTAGGGGGAAGAGAAAATTAAGTGAGAGAGATTAAAAGGCTCAAACTTTGTTGCAAAATAAATGAGTCAAAGGTATGAAATGTACAGTGTGGGCACAGTATGTAATATCTTTATATGGTGACAGATGGTAACTGGGATTATCATGATGATAATTTTGAAATGTATAGAAGTAGCAAATCACTGTTATATAACAGGAACATAGTATTGTAGGGTCAATAATACTTTTTGGGTTTTTTTTGTTTTTTGTTTTTTGCTTTTTTTTTTTTTTTTTTTGCTTTTTAGGGCAGCACCTGTGGCATATGGAAGTTCCAAGGCTAGGGATAGAATCAGAACTACAGCTGTTGGCCTAGGCCACAGCCATAGCAATGCCAGATCGGAGCTATGTATGCTACCTACACCACAGCTCATGGCAACACAGGATCCTTAACTCATTGAGCAAAGCCAGGGATCAAACTCATGAATACTAATCAGGTTCATTATTGCTGAATCACAACAGGAAACTGCTCAATACTTTGAAAAAACAAAAACAAACCAACAAACAAAAAACCCAAGCAAGCAAACTCATAGAAAAAGAGACCAGATTTGTTGTTACCAGAGGTAGGGGGTGGGGTAGGGGAGATTTGACAAAGGTAGTCAAAAAGCAAAAACTTCCAGTAATAAGATAAATACTAGGGATGTAATGTAATTCCTAAAACATTATAGATATAATTAAGATTGCTGTATGCTAAATATGAAAGTTAAGACAGTAAATCTTAAGAGTTCTCATCACATGGAAAATATTTTTCTATTTCTTTAATTTTCTATCTATATAGATGATGGATATTCACTAAACTCATTATGAAAAATATTGCATGATGTTTGAGTCCAATCATTATACTGTACACATTAAACTTATATAGTGCTATATGTCAATTATAGCTCAACAGAACTGACAGAAAAAAAGAGGTAAGATTTTGTGGTTATGTGGACATATCCAGATGAGGAATAAGGGGAAAAATGTATTCTAGGCTGAGGGAATAGCAGGAGCCAAGAACCTAGGATGAGGTGTGTTCAAGAAACTAATAGGACCATCATCATTGGAAATAAAGGCGGGATTCTATTGATGAAGCTATAGAAGTAGAAAAGAAGGAGATTGTGTAAAGTCTTTTAAGCCATATTAGAGAGCTACAGCTTCACCATAAAAGCCATGGGAAGTCATTGTATATGATTTATGAAAGAGCAATAGGATCATATATGCATTAAAAGAGATTACTCTGAAATTAGATAATGGGGGTGGAGGAGGCAACAGAATGGTTGCAGTGGGAACAGGGAGGAAACTGTTGCAACAGTTCATGGTGGCTGGATGACAGTTTGAAAGATGAAAATGGAGAGAACAAAAAATCTTTTAGGATGTACAGTCAAAAGAATTTGTAATTATTTGGATATAGAAAAGAGTAACAAGAAGCAAATAGCCAAGATAAAGTCCCCAATTTCTGAGTGGATCACCTTCAAAGTTTGGGGTGCCATCTATAAAAGTAGGAAATATAGTTAGGATCAGGTGGTATAAGGCAGGCCAGACCAATAGAGGATAATACCTATTGTTTCGAAGTGTGAATTGTGAATGTATTAATTCCAAGTGGGCAGTTGGATAAGAGGTTCAGAATTCAGGAGAGAATTTTGGACAGAAGATGGCTATTTTTGTTATACCACAAGTGGTAATTAAAACTCATTGAAAGGAATGGGACATCCCCAGGGGCAGACTATAGAGTCAGAAGAGAAGGAAGCTAAGGATGAATTTTGAAGAAATCATTGACAGAAAAGAAGGAAAAAACAAAGAAAAATAAGAAGGAATATTTAGAGAAATAGTGAAAAAATAGGAGAATATGAACACATGAAAGTTTAGGAAAGAGCTGCACAAAGAGGAAGCAACCGACAGTTCAAATTCTTCTAGAAAGTTAGAAAAAGTTAGAACAAACACGTAACAATTGAATTTTGGAGAAGATGAGACATTGTGAATTTTATGAAAACAACATCACAGGATTAGTGGAAACTGAACCAGATTTGAATGGGCTGGAAACTAAAAATTGCCTGAAGAAATGGAGAAAAGTGTGGTCAACAAACTGCATCTGATTGCATAGAGATATAAGTGATAGAATACGGGATAGATTAGTGGATGAAAGAAAGATGTTTTATTTTATTTATTTTCTTTAAAATGGGGCACTATAAGCATTCTTAAAAGTGGGTAAGATGGACGTTAAAAACAGAGTTGTGATGTAGTTGAGAGGTACGAAATTAAGAGTTCAGGGTTCTGAGATAAGAGAAAGACTGCAGTCTATAGAATAAATGAGAGGATTGGCCTTGGAAAGGATAAAGAGCATTCTTTCCTTTGTATCATAGAAAGGGAGAAATGAGTTGAGACATACGTTGGATTTTGTCTTTGTACATTAGAAGAAATCTCTCACTATCTGCAAAAAATAAGAGGGAAGATGGAGGGTTTTAGCTTCAAGAAAAGTAGAGAAGGGAGTTCCTGTTTTGGCTCAGTGGTTAACAAATCTGACTAGGAACCATGAGGTTGTGAGTTCAATCCCTGGCCTTGCTCAGGGGGTTAAGGATCCAGCGTTGCCGTGACCTGTGGTGTAGGTCGCAGACACGGCTCGGATCCCACGTTGCTGTGTCTGTGGTGTAGGCCGGAGGCTGCAGCTCCGATTCGACCCCTAGCCTGGGAACCACCATGTGCTGCGGGAGCAGCCCAAGAAAATAGCAAAAATACAAAAAAAAAAAAAAGTAGAGAAGTTTTAAAAGTAGACATGGGGAATGGGGAAGAAAGCAGCTTAGGTAAATTTATTGTTATGGAAAATTTTCAAAACCCAATTGTAAAATATTAATTTTTTTATATTGACCTGTGTAATCGATCTTCCTTCACCTATATTATAAACATGGAGAATGTATGTGGTGGATCAACGTGGAGCTAGGGATTTGGTATTTATATATGAACAAAGGAATTTTAGGAATGGAAAGGATGTTATGGATAACAATGATCATAAAAAAAATAGATGGGACAGATATAGATTGAGATATTGATAGACAAATAGATGTAGATACAATTATAGGGAGGACAATGACTTGATGTACTTAGCAATATTTTTTAAAAATGTAATTGTAGTAGCAGGGTAACATATCCATGATTTTTGGAGATTGTGGTCAGACAGTGAGATTTGATTTATTCTGTGGCTATAAAAAATGTGTGGTTGAAATGGAATGGAGAAAAATACCATTGGAGATGCAGAATTTGAGATAAAATATTTAAAATGTAGAATTTCAAAATAATAGTACAGTTTGGCCAGAGAGGAACAATGTGAGATGGGTGCCAAGGTTATTAGTGAATAAGGAAAAATGACCAAGAGATTAGCAGATAGTGTGGACGGTTAGAGGGTTGAAGAAATGAAATGACATAAGCCACAAATGAACAAGAGTAATATTCTGAAAATAGTATTAGGGAAAAAGGAAGACACAGACACAACTCTCTGTAAGAATACGTGATATGTGGGGCAATATGTGGCTCTGAAGTAGGGAGAAAAACCAGGGATATGGTATTCTCAGAGAATAACAAAGTTACATCTAGATCAGGACATATAAAGAGTACTCAGTGAAAAATTTAACAATATATAGGAGATTGTTAAAGAATATATGGGAGTTCCTGTCCTGGCTCAGCAGAAACAAATCTAACCAGCATCCATGAGGATCCAGGTTTGATCTTTGGCCTCACTCAGTGGGTTAAGAATCTGGCATCGCCCTGAGCTGTGGCATAGATCACAGATGTGGCTCAGATTTGCCGTGGCTGTGGCATAGGCCAGCGGCTACAGCTCCAAAATGACCTGTAGCCTGGGAACCTCCACAGGCTGCGGGTGTGGCCCTAAAAAGACAAATAAATGAAAGGAATATATGAGTTGAACTATTGTTGAAGTTTTGAATGGGGTAGTGGTCAAAATATTTCTAGGTGGAGGAGTTCCCGTCGTGGCGCAGTGGTTAACGAATCCGACTAGGAACCATGAGGTTGCAGGTTCGGTCCCTGCGCTTGCTCAGTGGGTTAACGATCCCGTGAGCTGTGGTGTAGGTTGCAGACGTGGCTCGGATCCCGCGTTGCTGTGGCTCTGGCGTAGGCCGGTGGCTACAGCTCCGATTCAACCCCTAGCCTGGGAACCTCCATATGCCACGGGAGCGGCCCAAGGAATAGCAACAACAACAACAATAACAACAAAAAAGACAAAAGACAAAAAAAAACATATATATATATTTTTAGGTGGGGGGCAAGTGTACATTATCAATAAGGAAAGAGTATGAGAAATAATAAAACACTATGGGAGCTTTATTTTTATATTCACCAAAAAAAAAAAAATAATAAATAGGGACGTAAAATGATTACAAATTCTCCCAGTTCTTTGAGGAGGAGGAACTTTCTCATTTTGAGATAAGACATGGTATCAGTTGTGTTGGATAAGGCATTTCTTTTCTTGTAGGCTTTTATTTTTTGACCCATAGTATTTAAAATTAAATTAGTTTTTTCATTTATTAAATTTTATTGAAGTACAGTTTACATGCAATAAAATTCACCCACTTTTATGTACAATTTGAGGAGCTTGACAAATGTATCCATCCATGTAGCCACCGCTACAGTCAAATTATTGAACATGTCCATCACCCAGAAAAGCTCCCCATGTCTCTATGCCATCAATGTGCCCCTTCACTTCCCTAGTCCTAATCAACTAACAATCTGAAAAATACCATTGGAGATGAAGATAACTTCTGCCTTTTCTAGAATTTCATTCTAGAGTCCTAGAATATGTATTCTGTATTTGGATTATTTGGCTCAATATAATATTTTTGAGGCTTAGCCATGTTCTTTCACGTCTTAGTAGTTCATTCTTTTTATGGATAGGTAGTATGCAAATACCAAAATTTGTTTATCTATTCACCCGTTGATGAAGATTTGGGTTGTGTTTGGTTTGAAGCTATTAAATTTGAACACCTATTGAATAAAGGTGTTTTAGTGAGTTGTAATTGCTCTTCACATATTCTCAATACAAGTCTTTTGTTGTATACACACATATATTCACACACACATAAAATCTTTTCCTAGTATATTTTCATTTCTTCAGTGTCTTCTGAAGAGTCAAAGTTTTATATTTTGTGAATTCCACTTTATCAATTATTTATGGTTTTTCCTTTTTGTTTCCTTTCTTCTCTCAGAATTTTTTCTAGTTTTAGTATAGATATCCTTTACTTATTTTACTATGTATATTTCTAAGCATTTCATATTTTTATGTTATTTAAATCATATTATTTAAAATTTTATTTTATTTTTTTATTTTTTATTTTTTCTGTCCTTTGTCTTTTTGTTGTTGTTGCTATTCCTTGGGCCACTCCCGCGGCATATGGAGGTTCCCAGGCTAGGGGTTGAATCGGAGCTGTAGCCACCAGCCTATGCCAGAGCCACAGCAACGCGGGATCCGAGCCGCGTCTGCAACCTACACCACAGCTCACGGCAACGCCGGATCGTTAACCCACTGAGCAAGGGCAGGAACCGAACCCGCAACCTCATGGTTCCTAGTTGGATTCGTTAACCACTGCACCACGACGGGAACTCCTAAAATTTTATTTTATAATTGTTTATAGCAGTTAATTACTTTTAGTTGTTGTTCATATTAAACTAATTTTTTTGAACAGCTACCATATGCATTCACTTGCTTTATCTTAAAGATATCATGATGAATAAAGTCATAAGCCCTCTCTGCTTTTTTAGAGTTTACAGTCTGGTGGAGGAGACAGATAAAAATTTCCCAGAGTTCCCGTAGAGGCTCAGTGGTTAATGAATCTGACTAGGCACCATGAGGTTTCGGGTTCAATCCCTGGCCTTGCTCAGTGGTTAAGGATCCGGTGTTGCTATGAGCTATGGTGTAGGTCACAGACACGGCTCAGATCCCACGTTGCTGTGGTTCTAGTGTAGGCTGTAGGCCACAGCTCCTATTAGACCCCTGGCCTGGGAGTCTCCATGTGCCATGGGAGCATCCCTAGAAAAGGCAAAAAAAAAAAAAAAAGTCACACAGTAAGTGAAATCAAAGAGGAGAGTCTTATTCTCTAGGGTATAGAATCAGGCAATTTGACCTTGGCAGCCTCCTGTGGAAGGCTCTTTGGAAGCTCTTCCTCCTTGAAAGTCTCTTTCCTGTGAAATCATAAAGGAGCTGAAGTCTAAAGGATGAACAAGAATTGACAAGGTGAAGAAGGGAGAGGAGAACAGTCTAACTAAAAGAGAGAACATGAGCAAAGACCCTGTACTGGGAGGAAGCACGGAGAGGGTGTGGCACGGAGAAATGATTATGGTAGTCAGGAGAGAGTGAGGAGAAGCATAATGTTAGATTTGGCTTGGGAGGTATCTTAAGTGACTGGATCATGGTCTTGAAGATTCCTTGTCTTTGTCTTGAATGATTTGGGGCAGGAATATAACATAATTATCATTATGTTTTTAAAAGGTCAATGTGGGAGTTCCCATTGTGGTGCAGTGGTTAACGAATCTGACTAGGAACCATGAAGTTGCGGGTTTGGTCCCTCGCTTTGCTCAGTGGGTTAAGGACCTGGCGTTGCCGTGAGCTGTGGTGTAGGTTGCAGACGCAGCTCGGATCCTTCATTGCTGTGGCTCTGGTGTAGGCCATCAGCTGTGGCTCCGATTAGACTCCTAGCCTGGGAACCTCCATATGCCACGGGAGTGGCCCTAGAAAAGGCGAAAAGACAAAAAAAAAAAAGTCAATGTGGCCGCCATGTGGATGACAGTCTGGAGGGAAGGTGGATATTACAATAATCCAAGATTGTGGCTTGGAATCAAGTGGTGAATTGGAAATGGAGAGAAGTAAATATCTTCAGGAGATAATTCACAGAAAACAACTGATATGAGTTAATGATGAATTGGACTGGATATGGCAGGTAAAGCAGAGGGAAGGGTCAAAGATGGTATCAATACAGTAAATATATGGCATTGACAGTTTTAAGATAAGCAAGATATGTGAAATAGATAGCTGATGAGTGTGTATGGAGCTCAGAAAATGGTCTAGGTAGCAGAGCAACATTTACTACTCAAAGGATTATAGCTGTCAGTTGAAGTTATGTGAGGATAAATTTATCTAAGTAAGGATTATTTCATTCTATAATGAAAAGAGAAGAAGGCCTCTTTTTAATTCAAATACATTTTAACGATAAGTGTGTCAAGATTATCTGGTTCAGAATTCCTGTCGTGGCAGAGAGGAAACGAATACGACTAGGAACCACGAGGTTGCAGGTTTGATACTTGGCTTTGCTCAGTGGATTAAGGATCTGGCATTGTGGTGACCTGTGGTGTAGGTTGAAGACATGGCTCAGATCCTGCATTGCTGTGGCTGTAGTGTAGACAGGCAGCTGTAGCTCCAATTTGACCCCTAGCATGGGAACCTCCATATGCCATCGTTGTGGCCCTAAAAAGCAAAAAGCAAAAAAAAAAAAAAAAGGTTATCTAGTTCATCCTGTTCTTTTATCCTTTGAAATTTGTTTTTCAGTTTTTCTCCTTTGATTTTTTTATATTTTGTTTTTCATTTGTAATGGTTTACTTATGTTGTTGTACAGTTATAAATCTTTTTTCAATTTTATCAAACTCTATAGAATAATAAGAAGAATCATGATAAAGGATAATTTGTCAAAATGTGAATTCCTAATGTGACACTACAAAATTGACAAATAATGAAGGTTTGCTGAACAAACCTTTGGGTGGGCATATTTACTTTGTAGGTGATCACTAGAAAGATAAAATATCAATAGGCTGGGAAAGAAAAATTGAGAATGAAGTAGAAGAGATGATATGTTATAGTATCTATACTTATAAAATATTAAAATTATCAGTGAATATGAGTATTGTGGAAAATTGGCTTTACTATTATTATTATGGGAATGTCTAGTTATTTTTTGCCTATGTCTTTTTTGCAAAATACCACCACAGTTTGAGGCATCTCAATTCCAAATGCTATTTTACTACTAAATGTGAAATGTAAGAAGTAGGCTGAAATATATATATAAATTGTCCATTCTCCTTTTAGATGCCATCTATTATTTTATTTATTCATAAAGTGATTCTTAATCTGGGAGCTGAGCCAGTAAATTGATTTCATTTTCATGACTTATAACAGCTTTTGGAAAAAAACCATTGTTATAACTTAGTAAAATTGGATAACTGTTTCCTGACAACCTATAGAAAAAAAATACGATTTCCTATAATAAAACACTGAACTACATCCAATTCAGAGAAATATGCTGAATTCATAAACAGAAAATTAAATCCTCTAATGTAAAATGAATATAGATATTACAGCCACTGAAATTGTTCTTAAATGTGAGCTGCTATTACTTATGCAAAGTGTCCAAGGAAGATGAATGACCCATTGTTGAACCCATTGAACAAAAAGCTTTGATTTCCAACAGTGATTTTAATCAGGACTCATTATATGACTTAAAATAAGATGCTTAAAAATTTCATGCTCCTGTTTCATCATCAGTGAACTAGGAAGAGAAATATACTTTCTCTCTGTCCTTGAACTCTGAAAGTTGTAAAGT
The DNA here is from genome assembly GCF_016906955.1 of Phacochoerus africanus. Lineage (NCBI taxonomy): Eukaryota > Metazoa > Chordata > Mammalia > Artiodactyla > Suidae > Phacochoerus > Phacochoerus africanus. The sequence goes on along the minus strand of NC_062544.1, from coordinate 247,523,602 downwards.
ATAATAATGCTGGAGTATCCTGCTAATATAAATGAACAAAACATCATTATCTAAAAATTATTTAAATTTAAGCACCATTTAGATAAGTTAATCCAAAAGTATATTAGCAGCATATAGGACTTAATTATTTTTAAATGCTCTAGACATGCCGAAATATATGTTCTGTCTTTCCCAATGCAACATGTTACACCCAGGTAAATCCTCTTTTAGGGAAGGACAGCATCTCCAAAGTGAAGAGAAATCAAAGACATCAGATCCAGACACCAGAAGGCTTTTTAAATGAATTCAAGTTGAAAGCTAATCTGGATATGAAGTCTTGAGACACTGGAAAGGACATCTTGTTTTATCTATAATTAGGAGCCCGGTGTATGGAGACAGATCTTTTCTTTATATGAAATGTTTTTTCATTCTTATTCCATGATGGCAGGGATCATGTGTGACCCTCACAGTCCCTTGCACATACTAATGCTCAATAGATATCTAGGAAGTCAGGGTACCAAGTGAGATATGCACTTAATCACTTATTTAATTTTTTTTTTAATAGAAACTTTCCTAGGTTTTCAGGATACAAAGATGTATTTGATACATCCAGGAATTCCAAATCTGTCAGAGGAGAAATACATACAAAAAAAAAAAAGGATAATAAAATACTACCTTGATAGGCATTAATGTTGATATATGTGGTATTTTTGAAAAAGTCATTTTAGAGGGATACATAAGAAGGGTCCACAAACAGTGTAAAACTGAAAGCATTTTCTTTTTGTCTTTTTTAGGGCCATACCCACAGCATATGGAAGTTTCCAGGCTAGGGGTAGAATTGGAGCTGCAGCTGCAGCCCCTACACCATGGCAATGACAGATTAGAGCCTTGTCTTCGACATGCACCCCAGCCTGAGGCAATGCAGGATCCCTAAGCCATGGAGCAAGGCCAGGTATCAATCCCTCATCCTCATGGACACTAGTCAGATTCTTAACCCGCTGAGTCACAACAGGAATTCCAAGACTGAAAATCTTTTAAAATACTTTTGGAATAATTTTGTTAGTATGCATTGTATTACAGAAGATTTTACTGCTTCATTTTTCGGCCAAAATGGTTGTCTTGGGCTTTTTCATTCATGTTTTTAGAAGACAATTTATTGACTTTTAACACTTGAAAAAAATCACATTTATATCCTAAAAAAATATTATCAATGCAAGGGATTTTCAGGACAATGTAGACAGAGTGGGTTGAGAAAAGAGCAGTAGACAGGAGTTTCCATTGGGGCTCAGCAGGTTAAGAAACCAATACGGTGTCTATGAGGATGCTGGTTGGATCCTTGACCTCACTCAGCTGGTTAAAGAGCCAGAACTGCTGCAAGCTGCTACACAGGTCATAGATGTGGCTCAGATCTCCTGTTACCATGGCTATGGTATAGTGGCTATAAAATGAAAAAAAAAAAATGAAGAGGAGTAGACAAATCTATCTACCTGCTCTGCCCCTGAGTCCAAAGCTTGGACACAGTTAACAGAGACCTACACGGGTCTAATTTTTATGTCAGTGTTTCAATCATCCTTTCCTTTTTCCTTTGATAAATGTTTATTAAGTGCTCACCATATGCAGGTAATGCATTGGACATTGGGCTTGGTTGTGATGAATAAACTTTATTCTTCCTGGTAGAAAAAAATAATAGGATAGGAAGTTCCCATTGTGGCTCAGCAGTAAGGAGCTCAGTTAGTGTCCATGAGGATGCAGGTTGGCTCCCCGGCCTCCCTCAGTGAGTTAAGGATCAAGCGTTGCCTTGAGCAGTGGTGTAGGTTGCAGACATGGCTCAGAGCCTGCATTGCTGTAGCTGTGGTGTAGGCTGGTAGCTACAGCTCCAATTAGACCACTAGCCAGGGAACTTCCATTTGCTGCAGGTGCAGCCCTAGAAAGAAAGGAAAAAAAAAAAAAAAAAAGGACAGGAACACAGGCTTAAGACTGCTATGAGACTTCCTGCTTCTTCAAGACAGCTAGGGCCTGGGTGCTAACCCAACCTGCATTGCCACCTCAACTGCCGTCAGAAACGCTGGAAAAGAAGACAGAATGGAAATATCTGCCCTGTACAAGGTGCCCTGCTCTAGTGTGCTTTCTGGTGAGAGGGATTACAAAGGTGAGCTCAGAAAGGAAAATAAACTGGGAGAGCAGGTCTTGCCTTTAAGGCTGAGAACTGACCCAGACTAATATAATATAGCACCTAAAACATGGAGAATGCCCAATGAAATGAAAGACTGAAAAAGTGAAATAAAGAGAAAAGTGTAGCCTCTTATCATGTAATAGATACATCATAAAGTGAAAATACTGTAAATATAAGATCTGAGAATATAAAAGTCATATTTGTTCTCATGTAAAATAAATGACAGATTATAATTTAGTGGTCAGATGATAAATGTCTGAGAAACTTTGAGTGAGAAGTCTGCTTAAACTGGGAGAATTAAGGCTTCAAAGAAATGTAATTTTCTCAGCTGCGCCTACAAAAACCAAGTTATTTCATTCAGGATTTAACAAATATTAACTAAAAATCTGCTACCTGCCAGTGATGAGACTCTTGGAGTCACATGTAAATAAGAGGTTAAATTGAATGACTTTTTTTTTTCTCATTTGAACCATTCAGTATATGCGCTCATTCTGTGGGTAAAGGGGTAAACTTTGTTAGGTGGCAGGAATAGATGCTGTGGGAGGCAGAATAATGGATCCCCCAAGATGTCTGTGTGTGAATATCTCGAACCCAGGAATATATTATCATATACGGCAAAGTGGATTTTGCAGCTGCGGTTAAGTGAAGGGCATTCAGATGAGGAAGTTAGCCAGATTATTCAGGTGAACTCAGTCTGATTACAGAGGGGTCCTTAAAATTGGAGAAGCTATCTTAGCAGCTGTAAAAAAAAAAAGGAACATATGATTATAGAATAATGGTCAGAAAGCTGTAACATTGCTGGCTTTGGAGATGGTATTCAAGCCAAGGAACATGAGTGGCCTCCAGAAACTGAAAGAGGAATGCAACCCTGATGACACCTTGCTTTTAGCACTGTGAGATCTCTGTTGGACTTCTAACCTACGTAATTGTAAGAGGAGAGATTTGTGTTGTTCTAAGCCACTAAATTTGGGGCAATTTGTTGTATCAGCAATAGGAGAATAATGGAAAAGTATTCATGTGAAGGTTACAGTAGGCCCACAATACAGAGGGAGACAAATATGAAGTGTTTTTAATGAACAGAGGCAAGAAACTGGTAAGCAATCTGGCTGAGGTATGGAGTATGTGCAGAGAAATGATAGGAATAATACAGATGGTTGGTTTAGGTTATTGACGGCCTTGAAATTTAATCAAAAATTTTTATTTTACTGTTTTTTAATATCATGAAAAAATAATGTTATCCAAAGTTGTTGGGCACTATATGAGTTGATTTAGGAGAAAAAAGGCAAAGTAGTTAATACAATTGCTCTTTGCTTTTCAAGAAATCAATAAAACATAAATCATAAAAATCAGATAGAAAGTCATAAAACTAATATAGAGTATATTCTGATTATTTCACAAGAGCTTAAATCCTTTTTATAATTTTAAAAATATGATTGACACCAGAAAACTGTCATTATTTAAATAAAATTATAACTGTATGTGTACATAACCTACATGACTAATTGAATATCAACAATACAATGAAACAGAAACCCACTAGGAGATAGTTCTTAGTTCACATAGTTTTTTCTGGTTTATGACATCTTACAGATATTTTTGTTTAGTTAAAAAAAAAAGCTATCTTCTAGGGACTCACTTTAGGAAAAAAGATACTTTTTGCAGAAAATTTTACTCAGAACAGGTTTTGACATCGGTATAATGGAAATATAAATTACTGGATAAAGTTTGCCTTTTAGGAGAAAGATAGGCTTATTAGAATTGTCAAACTCCAAGTGAGGAGTTAATGAAATGCTCAAGTCCTGCAGCTGTATTAATGAAAAGACTCAAATGCAAACTGTCTGTGGAAAGTTGTGGTCTCTGCTGCTTTTAAGAAGTGGCTGACCAGTCCAACTTCACAACTGAGTTTTATATATATATATATAAATAGTCTTTTTTTTAGGGCCATACCCATGGCATATAGAAGTTCCCAGGCTAGGGGTCAAATCAGAGCTGTAGCTGGTGGCCTACACCACAGCCACAGCAACGACAGATCCGAGCTGCATCTGCAACCTACACCATAGCTCATAGCAACGCCAGATCCTTAACCCACTGAGTGAGGCCAGGGATCAAACCTGTGTCCTCATGGATGCTAGTCAGATTTGTTTCCACTGAGCCACAGCAGGAACTCCCCTTAGTGGTATATTTAAATGGGCTTTTATTATGGGAAAAAAGTCAACACGAGAAAAAGGCAAGTGAGGAGGTGGAGGACAAGGAAGACAGGAATGGGAGGAAAACAGAGGGTTTATAAGCATGTTACTATCAATGGAAGTATAAATTAGCTAAAAAAGTTCTGATTTAGTGAGCTCTTGTTAAGGGTTGACGTAATTTTGGGCTTGAGAAAAATGGTTGAGAGCAATTATCTTCTTTTGCTGTGGAAAGAAAGAGAATTGAAATATTGCACATGGTAACACTCCAAATAGGTACAAAATAGGTTAAATGAAAATTTAGTAAGCTGTTTCAAATCCATAATCCAGTAATTTACTGCTTAAAAGACATGCTTTTGAAAATTTGTTTTAATTTGACTTTTAAATAAGATCTAAACAATGTTATTTGATCTCACATTCACCAGAATGATAAACATTAAAAACATTCTAATAAGATCATGTGCTGGTGAGGATATGGAATAAAGGCAACCCTTTTATGTCGGTAGTGGTTGCATAAATTGATACAGCAAGTTTTGAGAACAATTTGGCAATATCTAGTTAGGTTGATCAGGGTCCAACATTCCACTGCTAAGTGCTGTATTTACTTCAGAAAAACTCTTGCATATGTGTGCAAGAAAATATGCACAAGGGTATTCAATGTGATGTTGTTTATAGAAAAAACCCTAAAAACAACCTAAATATCCATTACTATAAGTGGATAAAATTATATACACCAGTCACAATGAATAACAAAAATAAACAGAAAAATGTTGAAAGAAAAAGTCAAACTCAAGTATTCTCACATTATATCTGTATCTAAAATTTTGAAACACATGAAATAATATATGCTATGTATAGACATACTCTTATACATTATATATTTTTATGTGAGAAGTATGAAAATATGGATGAATGGATACATTTCAGTTTCAGAATGATGATTATGTCCAGGATTCAAGGGGGATGGATGGCATGAAATAGCACCAGCTAAGCAGTACAAAAAGACTTTGATCGAAACTTTACTGTTTAATATCTTTCCACAATTATCCAGAGAAAATGTGATAATATGTTTATTAAACCTGAGAGGTGGGTACAGTGTATTTGTTAGATTACTGTTCTGTGGTTTTCTGTATTTTCAAATATAAACCAATTTTTTTAAAAGGACATTGATTATTTAACTGTATGTACTAATTATTTCATGCATAATCTGGTATGGTTTTAATTTGGGTTGTTTTGTGTGGTTCTGTTAATCCTCTTTCAGCCTCAGACCATAGTTTTCTTTTCAGTCAGGGGGACTTATATTCCTCCCTAGACTGTGCTTATAGCATGGAGGTTTTTCCAATACTATCTTGCATTTGATGAGCCATTTGCAAAATTATTTCTTGAAGATGTGCAAAATATCTTTAGAGCTATACTCTGCAATATTTCAATGAGTTTTTTTCAAGATTAATTTGAATGCTCCAAATACAATTCATTAAGTGCAAGCTCTGGAAAAATAAGGTCACTATTAAAAAATTTAACTTTATTCTGAACTGGCTAATCTGACGGATGGAGATAAATATGTGTTATTTCTGAGAAAAAGACCAGCTTGTCATTTAGAGATATCTTAATCATTGATACCAAGGGATTATAATTGGGGCAGCATTGTTCTTTCATCTTCATCCTTGAGAGAACAGCCTTGACCCTTAGCTTGCTTCATTATCATCTTTCATAATAAATCAACAGGCCATCATGGGCAACCATTTAGAGAGCAATAATAATAATAGTTAACATTTAAAGAGCTTTTATTATTTGCAGTGCTGTGGTCAGCACTTTACAGGGATTATCTCACATTATTTTAACAAGCCATGTAAAAGAAGCTATTATTATTTACATTTTATAGATGCAGGAACTAAGGCTTAGAGGGGCCAGTGAAATCTCAAAGAAAATAAAAACTCTAAGCAAATGACAGCATAGTCCTAAATGAGATCGTAAGCAAAAATATTTCATTCTGTGATTGGTAATGTCTTAGCGAAGGAAGTCTATGTTTTGATTGGCAAAAACAATCTGGAAAGAAGTTGGAAATGAAGCTTTGTTGGTAGAAGAAAAAGGATGTGTGGGAGTGGCAGAGAAATACATATGGAGACTTCCAGCAAAAGGAAGCAGATTCAGCCTTTCCTGATGATATTGGGAGACAAATCCCATAGACTTGACCTATTTCTCTTCTTTGTTTTCTCTATAGCTTGGGGGTTCCTGTGAAAAAAATCAAATTCTAAATCACCAGAAGCAAGACAGAGCCATAGGAGAATGGTGGACCAGGGAGAGGTTTAGGATGTACATGGCCTCTGTGAGGGGTGGTCTTGAGGAAGGTGCTCATGGATGGCTGCTCAGGAAGTTTGTGAGGCTGGCAGAGGATAGAGGCAGCACAGGGGCCCAGTGGAATGCTGGGAAAGTTAACTAAAGATAACTAAACACCAAGAAAAATGCTGCAGAAGTCTCCTGTGCCAAGCGGGGAGAGGGAAAGGATTTTGGATGTAGTGAACATATTTCAATGACTGAGGAAATTTTAAAAGTCTCTATATTCGTACAAAGTTACATGCTTAACATTAGACATTACAGCTGCTTTGTTCCAACAGAATTTTCTTGCTAGCCCAGGCTCAGCTGGAATAGGTTTATATGAAAAAAGGATTTTTTTTTTCCTGTAAACTTTGATCTGTTTATGCCCATCCACCTTCTCTTTCTTTATCTCAACTTTCCCTCCTCCTCTCTATTTATTCTTTCTTTTCTCTTTCCAGAAATTCGACTCTACAATCTTTCTTATTCTATCTGATCTGCCCCTTGTACTTTTTTGCTCCTAATTTAAAAATTGTCTTCCCCTGTAGTTTATGTGGTCACACTTCACCTGTAAGCCTTCATCCACTCTTTTAGATCTGTACTTCGCCCTTCCCACTCTGCTCCCTGTCCCAAGAGACTGACCTGCAAAGACAATATATCAAGAGTTCCCAGGGAGTTCCCGTCGTGGCGCAGTGGTTAACGAATCCGACTAGGAGCCATGAGGTTGCGGGTTCGGTCCCTGCCCTTGCTCGGTGGGTTAACGATCTGGCGTTGCCATGAGCTGTGGTGTAGGTTGCAGACACGGCTCGGATCCTGCTTTGCCGTGGCTCTGGCATAGGCTGGTGGCTACAGCTCCGATTCGACCCCTAGCCTGGGAACCTCCATATGCCGCAGGAGCAGCCCAAGAAATAGCAAAAAGACAAAAAAAAAAAAAGTTCCTCCCCTCTAGCCACCACCCCACATTGGCTCTGCCTCTTGACTACAGGTCAGAGCTATTGTCAAAGCAGCTCTCCTTATAGGACCCTAACACTCTTTCTCAGGTTAAGCTTAGCAATAGTCATGGCTCAAGCTTTTTCTACCCTGGACTCTGGTGATAACTCCTGTGATTCTTTATACCCTGTCCACACCTTGGTAAACAGTTCATTTATTAGACCCTCTTCCAAGCCTCTCAATTTGAGTGTGTCATCTATTTCCTATTGGGACATCTCCTTTATTTTATATTTTCCTGATTTAGTTGGTCCTAGGCACTCATTTATCTTGTATTTATTACCTATCTTGTATTTATTACCCTATTTTAATCTTTATTTTTAAAAATCACTGTTTTCTATATTATATGCTACATGCTAATATAAGAAAATAAACCCGAATGAGTTTAAGATACAAAAATGCTAATATACATATGAAAACATGAATAAATGGCTATCATAATTATGTAGCTTTGAATTTGAAATGCAAACACAGTAAACTTCTATTTAAAACTATAAGCAGCAGAAGAAGATAGTTAAGTGCAGGTAGTTACTTATTTGACCCACATTGATTATATGTACTTTGAACATTTAGCTTCATTGAATACAATTATATTTTCAGGCATGGGATATGGAAAGGACTATTGCTTTAAATGTTATTTATAAAAGGTTTAGCTGTCAGTTGAACTTTTCCATTTCATTTTCTTCTTATCTCTTTAGAAGTGAAGAGGTAATTTTTTTGAAATGTATAACATTCTGAAAAGGGAGAAAGAGACACTCTACACTGAATGGTTAAATCTTAGGAAATATTTTGTTCCATATTTTAGCTGACGGATATAAAATTGAATGACTTTAAGATGGAATTTTTGGCCATTGTTTCCTTGGCCTTAATATTAAAATACCAAACTATAATGTGATACTAATAGTTCCAAATAACATTGTGCATTTTTCTTTAGCTGGAAGGTGTTTTCTTTCAAAGAAGTCAAGCAAATACACCTGTGCTATTAAAGTTCTTTATTTTTTAGAGCCCCTGAAAGGGAAAAAAAACGTGTGTAGTGTTCAATATTTAAATACTGTACTTGAGGCAGACACATGCCGCCATGCAATTGGCCACAGAATTCAGTTTCTGTCACGGAATTTGCCCTGTGGAGATCAGCGAGCAGCCCAACTCTCATGTGGCTGACAGAGAGGCAAGGGGGAGCATTGCATTTGCTTTGCTTTGGCTCTGGCTTAGGAAAATTGCTCAGGCAATTGCTCTTTGTAGCATGTAATGCTGTTAGTTCCTATCCCACTGCTAAGAGCCTTCAACCCCCAAGTAGACCACAGAGCGGATGGAAGAAAGAAAAACTACTACTTCTACTAACCCTGTGGGCCCATGTATCAATAGAGAGCAGTAGCTTTCCAATCCTACCTACTCAGACTGTGTGGATTTGAAGACACCAGCATGGAATCATTTACTCAGTGCTGAGCCAGGTATTACCCAGTATTGTGCCAACATTATTTTTCTAATTCAAATAGATTTTAAGTTTCACAAAGAAAGTAAAGTGAAAATTTCAGAAAAGGTAGAAAAAGGAGGGGTGAGCTGCTGACTGCATATTTATGCATTTCTTGTAACATTTATTATGTTAAGTGTGAATATGTATATTTTACTTTTTTTTTTGAGAGCTGCACCTGTGGCATATATTTTACATTTTTACGGACTGATACCAAACAAGATTTTGCTTCTAGATTTCAAACCAGCAAAACGAGGAGCTGATGTGGAAATGTGATCAGCTGCTTGGTGACATATATAGTGTTGACAATAATCTCTTTTCATTTTTCACATCATAGTCTCTGCATCTGATGGAAGTTGGCAAGTCATGTCCACCCACAGTTCAGGTGGTGACTCAGGTGGCCATGCAGTCTAAGTACTTAAACTTTATTTTTATGGTTTAACGCTGCTTTTATAAGCAAAGCTTTATTTACTGTAAAGATGATATCTTTTAGAAGAGATTCAGGGAAACCATGGAATGGATTTACTTCTATATGTAATGGATTAATTTTCACATATACATTAAAACTGTCCATTCAGTAGAATAGAGAGAGAAAGCAATTCATTGCCAGTACTAAGTTTACTCTAGATGGGCAAATTGCTAACAGATAAGAAATAGGAAAAAGAAAGGGAACACTCAGTCTTCAAATGTCATGTCTTCTATAGTTTTCATATAGTGCAATAGGATGAGAGAGATGTGAGTTTTTCCTTAAAGAAATAGAGATAATAAATGGAGGTTTGCTTATTTTTATTGTTCACCTCAAGTTTGACAATGCTCCTTTAGCTTCTAATGGTTTGTTTTTTTGAACTCAATAATAAAGTTCAGTTTCCTTGTCTATTGCTTATTGCCTTTTTTTTCTTTTTCAGACTTGACCTTATACAAATAGAAATCCCTTAAGACTTTGTGGGAATGGAACAAAAAAGGAAATTAAAGATTTTCCCACTAAATCAGCTGAATAGTCTTAGATGGATAGTACAATAATATAAAATTTGAATTTGTCTTCATAATTCAGAGCCAAGCCATGCCAATACAGACACTCAAACTGTTATTATTAATATAAAGAAAAACACTCTATTACTTTATTTTACATGAAATAAATCACTTTATTAACTGTCTCATACAGGGATGACAGTTGAAATTCTCATCTACTGAAATGTATATAGTCAAGGTTGGCCATTGTAAGAGGAGCTACTAGGTGACAGCCACCTCTGTCCCATACCAGATACCTCTATTCCATTATGAAGCTGTGCCAAACTATTTATCTCAAAGATCAGAGGACCTAACAAGCTAACTGGAGGGACTCCCTTTTGTTTTAATGTTTTGGTGGATTCATTATCAGAACCAGTTTTCTTTAGCAAACATATAAATTTATTATAACTTCAGACCCCTGAAAGTGATTCAAAATAAATCAACCATGACCATTACTGCCAACTGAGACCATTGGAAAGGGACTCTGGAATAGTGTAATTAGTTGCCATTACGTGGCTGCAAGCCTGCAGTTTTCCTACTGACTTTGACCCACTGCCTTGCTTAAGTAAGTATTTGCACGCAAACTCATGATAATTGATCCCCTTCTGTGTCAAGTGTCTTCATAACTTTAAAAATTAAAGATGCAGAGTGTCTCAAGTGGTTTGGGTAGGCAATTTTATTCCAATTTTATTATCACAATGGGTTCATAATATGCATGGAGTGTCCTTTTTGATTAGCCATGCCTCAGCAGTTATCCACTCTTATTTCCATATTTGCCTGTCTTTTCCTCCTCTGTACCTCTTTGGCCTCCAACCTAGGCTTCCCCTCAATTTCTGAGAAAATGGAAGAGGCTGCTTGCAGAAATTAACTAGCTATTCAAATTAGCTGCCCAGAATTAAGGTTGGCTGAGGCAAGATGGTGGTCCCTGCTAAATAGCTGCCTCTATTACACATGGAAATGTTTTTGTATTACTTCTGAGATTATGGGGGAGGGAATGTCTAAGTAGCCAGGTACAAATGAAAATTTGTTCTAATCATTGGAATGTATTTTTAAATTCTCTCATTGCCAAATTACAGAAAGTGAATGTTTTGTGTTCATCTCAGCCTAGTGATAGTGCTGCTATCAGTTAGGCATGCCTGGGACACTCACCTGGGTCTGTCCTATTTGTGGAGAGCCTCCGTAGACTGTTCCCTGTCCAAAGCCAGTGCTGGTGCTGGACTGGCCCTTGTGATTATTATTATGATTGCCAGACACACCTCAGAACAGCCATTAGGGAATTTTGAAAAAACAAGCTTTATGAATTCACACACATGTCCTGGTGAGTACATTACATGCCTGGGGCCACACAGAAAAACCTCAAGAGAGAGAGACAGCTTGCGGATTTGGGGCTCTGCCTTTACTGGAGCCAAGGGTAGGGCTCCTAGGGTTTCTTTGGTTCAGTCTTCATTGATGAATTTAAAACATTAGAGCAGGAGTTAAAATGCTGCAAGAGAAAAGCAGGGTTACTCACGTGGTCAATTATCTGCATCACCTAAGCCTTTGTAGAAGGGGAACTTCTTTGGGGGGGCAGTCAAGCTCTTTGCCTTGTTTGTAGATGGCAACATGTTTATTTGTGATGGATGTCTTTGAGGTAGATTTCTTGGCAATCAAAAGCTTAATGTCAAGCACCTAAGTTACAGTCAGAAAAAGAAATTGTCAGGCACATATACTACAGTGAGTGCTTATTTAGCAGATGGTGAAGTGACAAAAATTATTTAGGACAATTTGTATCATACATGCACAATATTTTACACACAATTTGAGTATAAATAATTTAGAAAGCAAATTATTTGGTTATGAGATCATTTTGTTTTATTTTTTCTTCATGTTCTTTTTTCACATTTCTGTTTTTGTTGCATTTCCTAGTAAAGTTGGTGATTGTGTCTTTAACTGTATATTAGGATGTATATTATTCATTTTATTGGTCACTTATAGAATGAAACAATAAAAATTCAAACCATCCTTTACTACAGGAACAGTTATAAAAGTAATGATAATATCCAACTTCCGTAATGAATGTATCAGGGTGAATTATTTTCAGCTGCCCTAGGGCCTTCTTCTGAGCCTGAATTAGGACTATTGTGTGTCATAAGAGGCCTTTAACCCAACAGTACTGAAGAAATCCTATCTGGACTAAGTCAATAAATAAAACTCCAAAGTTTTCAACAGAAAGAATTCAAATTTTGTCATAAAATAACCAAAAACATTTGGGCATTCATTTTATTTCACAGGCAGATGTAGTTCACAGATATCAAAAAGAAGGCTCTGTAGAATAAAATCAAGAAAACTGCACTGGGGCCTTAACTTTAGTGAAATACCAAAGGTTAGAAAATCCTGAAGATGACCCAGGCCCATGTATTTCCAAAATTGGGAAGGTTTTCTTTTATATAGTGATTTATTTCCATAGCTATAAATGGACAGGGTTTATTCCTTTGTATCACATGAGGAAATCAATGGAGGCATGTGGAAATCATACCCTTACCTTAGATCTACATGAGATCGACATTTACAAAGGTCTTTAGTTACAGAAGTTCATTCTTGCCTTCTGTGATTTGTTGCAATGTGAACCATTGGTCCATTCAGGAAACTCTCTTGCTACCAAAGTCGTAAAAGGAACTTTTTTTGTGTGGCTATCTGATGGACAACTATTCCAGAAATCTTCAGAATAATTTGTTAGTGAGATTATAGACAATGATTATTACCTTTAAAACTTATTTTCTGGTTAAATATAAATCATTCCTACAAGTTTGGTCATTTTATTCTTTTTTTTTTGTCTTTTTGCCTTTTCTTGGGCCACTCCCTTGGCATATGGAGGTTCCCAGGCTAGGGGTCTAATCGGAGCTGTAGCCGCCGGCCTACACCAGAGCCACAGCAATGACAGATCCAAGCCACATCTACGACTTACACCACAGCTCATGGCAATGCCAGATCCTTAACCCAAGAAAAGGATTGTGGATTATGTGACTAAAAAACTGAATTTTTAATTTTATTTGATTTTAATTATTTTAAATTTAAAAACGTATACTTGGTTCATTTATTGGAAAATTTTTAAGTTTCAAAAACTTAGGTACGTGACTATTTTCTCAGTTATAGATATATTAAATCTCAGTACACACTAAGTATTACTGATCAATAGTGTCTGAAGTGAGATGTTTTATAAATGTAACATACACTCCAGATTTCAAAGGCTTAGTATTGTTAAAAGAAATTTTCAGATCTATTTACTTTTATTTAGCAATTCATGAAACGAGAATCTTCCAATACAGAAAATATCTTCAAAGAGTTGTACAAAGTGAGAGGGTTTTATAGCCAAAGTGAGCAGGAACCAGGAAGTCACATGGAAGATTTGCTGACTGATTAGCCAGGGCTACTTTCCTTGTATGGAGCAAAAGGAAATCTCAGAGCTGGCCAGAAAACTTGTGCTGAGCAGGCAAGTGATGCTTGGTTGACCTAGACCTTCCTTTTCAGGAGAGCTTAAAATAAAAACAGTTAAGTTTTGGTTTACTAATGTGGCACTAAGCATGAGGGACTCCACTTTGATCCTGATCTGGACACTTTAACAGTATGAAAAAAGCATGTAAAACATTTCATTAATCATTGATTCAATATTGGGTAAACGTGGGAATGAAGTATCTGGAAAAGTTGGGTTAAGTAAAATATGCTATTAAAATCAATTTTATAAGTTTTTTTTTAATTTTTTTTAACGTGGTGACTAGAAAGTTTGCACTAAATTTGGTTAGCTTTATCTATTTGACACTACTGCTAGGAAGAATACCCCAAGAAAAAGGCTAATAAATACTATATGCCCTGTGTATAAAAATAAATTTCAAATAAATTAAAGAGGAGTGTGAAAAAATAAATCAGAAACAACTAGATGATAATATTTATTTTGTCTTTGGATGGGTAAAGGTTTTATCAGAATTAAGAAAGAGGAAGAAATCATAAATAATACATTGATTGTTTTGGCTGTATAAATGTAATGACCTGTGGGCTTCTGTGTGTGTTTATTTTAAGAATCCATCAAGAATAAAATGAAAAAGCAACAGTTTACTATGTTGTGGAAGCAGTTCTTCTTACCTTCTGTATAGTGAAAGATCTGCTCATTTCCCAGAAGTGAATAGCATTGTGTCATACTTTTGGATCCTACCCTTGGAGAAGGAGTGGCTCAGCTCATTCTTATAATGGCATCAGAAATCATTGCTCTTCTTATGAGTTGATCTTTTTCTTTCCTCAGAAGAACACATCATCTTTTTTCATTTCCATTTTGTGAAAAGATTCAGTTATCAGAAAATATTTAAGTATGCTTAGAACAATTTGCATATACAAACTGGCTTTTTCAATTGTGCATTTATGAAATCTATATAAATGTGAATGGGAATGGGAATATATGGCTTGTCAATTTTTCAGCCACCAAAGGCAGGATAGATGATTTAAATTGGTATATTTCAATGTGCAGAAGTAGGTATCCCAATTTTGGCTTTTGAGCCAAACTATATTCTTTTTTAAAAATTAATTTAGATCTAATTTACACATACATTGTATATGTTTGAGGTATACAATGTATTGATTTTATGTATTTATATATTGCAATATGATTACCACCATACTGTTAGCTAATACATCCATCACATCATACAATTATCATTTCTTTTTTGTGATGAGAACATTTAAAACTATTCTCTTAGAAAATTTCAAGTTTATATTCTTTAATCTAATTTTCTTGGGGAATCTTTAGGTTAATGAAATTGATAGTAGTTTAACCCCAGTGTGCCTTGTATGGCTCTACTTTAGCAGATGCTACTTTAACAGGTGCTAACTCAAGATGTAATGCATTGGGAAGCATGTCTAATCTTCTACGTAGACTCTTGTCAGATATTTTTGACAAATCTAATGATGAGAAAATAGTCAGATGTATCTAGAAAGTGGGATGTTCTACAGGTTGACTGATCTGGCTCTAAAGGAGTCAGTATCCTGAAGGGCCAAGGACAGGACAAATATCTTGTCTAGATTGAGGGAACTAAAAATATGTGAAGAGTTAAATGCTACAAACTACTGGATCCTGAAAATACGTTCTGAGTATAATTGAGAAAATTTGTATATGGACATAGGATAATACTGTTGTTGATTTTCTTAGGTGTGGCAATGACGTTCTGGTTTCACAGAAAACAATGTTCCACTTGGGAAATGCATGCTGAAGTATTTAGAGGTGAAATGTAATGTCTGCAACCTACTTTGGAAGATTTGACAAAAGACTCGTGTGTGTGTGTGTGTGTGTGTGTGTGTGTGTGTAGATACATAGCAGATATGGAAGAATGTTAACAGTTGGTGAATCATGATGCCTTCTCTGTGCTGCTTTTTCAAACTTTCAGTGGATTTAACAATTTTAAAAATAAAATGTATACATAGGCATTTTTTTGTATGTGGTATAGGGTATAAGTAATATGGTTAATTAATAATTCTATAATCCAACATAGAAGTTTCAAATATTTGCAACATATATAACAAATGGTTAATAAATCTAGTATGGAAGCAAATTTTAATATCAATAGGAAAAAGAAAATTGGTCAAATAACATGAATAGGTTATCCAACAGAAGAATAAAGACAAATGGCCAATAGACTCACCAAAATATTTATTACTGATAACCAAAAGAAGAGCTTAGATACAATACTATGTTGGAAAAATTCAATTTTCTACCTGTATTGCTCTTTTACTCTCGAACAGAACACATCACTTTGGTCATCAAATGTGTGGAGACTTCTCCACATCAAGCAATTTTCTGCGACACCAACTTGGTGTCCTACAATTTAACTCAGTTCTAACACTGAAGATAGTGTCAGATCCCACAGCTTAAGGGCTTATAGAGGAGACTGTGCCCACGATATTTCAAATGCCAATTGCAAGTGGTAGGTCCGCAAGTTACTCATAACTTCCATCTGATTTAGTATAAATCAGAGGTTCCCATTTCCCCCTCTTCAGTTGGATTAACTTGCTAGAGTGGCTTATAGAACTCAGGGAAACACTAACCAACATTTACCAGCTTATTAATGTTTACCAGCTTATTATGCAGATGAACTTGATAAAGAGATATACAGGGCAATGTTTGAGAGGATCCCAAGTGCAGGAGCTTCTGTCCCTGTGGAATTGGGGTGCATCTCCCTCTCAACACATGAATATGTAACCAACCTGGAAGTTCTCTGAACCCTCTGCTCTTCGGACTTTATGGAGGTTTCATCATGTAGGCATGATCAATTATTACCTCATTCCAATTCCTCTTCCCTCTCTGAAGGATGGGGGGTAGGGCTGAAAAT
Organism: Phacochoerus africanus; assembly: GCF_016906955.1. NCBI lineage: Eukaryota > Metazoa > Chordata > Mammalia > Artiodactyla > Suidae > Phacochoerus > Phacochoerus africanus. The sequence goes on along the minus strand of NC_062544.1, from coordinate 247,507,138 downwards.
GTCAAACTTTTAATCATTGCTTGGTCTTTCTGGTGCCAGCTCCCATCTAGGAGGCCACCCAGAATCACCTCAATAGAATAAAAGAGGCTCCTAGCTTATCATTTCCTTATCATTTAGGAAATTACAAGGATTTCAGGAGCTCTGTGCTAGGAATCAGGGCAATATAATATTTTGTATTATCTCACAAACACTTAGGTAGAAAATTTGCCTCTCGTTTAATAAAATATTTTTTAAATTGTAATGAATATGACATCCAAGGAAACAGATACTCTCAAATTGCTGGCAAAAGTATAACATCTTGAGAAAACTAGTTGTAAATTTATATTTAATAACATACCCTAAGGAAATTGGAAACATCAGAAAAAAAATGTGCCTGTGAAGATTTTTTTTAAAGGATATTTTTTAAAAGGGTAGGATTACAGATTTTGGATTCTGTTTCCTCATATTTGGAATAGAAAACATTTCAAATGTCTGCCTCTTTGTGCAGTTGCAAAGTTCAAGTGACTTGAAGAGCTACACTAACACACAGAGCCTGCTTTATAAGTACTAAAGCCAGATCCTGGAAGTATAATATTTCCTTTGTCCCTGGGATCTGAAGTGAACCGATTTGGCAGGTGTAACACAATGAGGTTGTAACATTTTCCCATTTAATTGAGATGGCCTCGTGCGAGTCTATGCCAGAATTCAGAAACACAGAAGCCAAGACTACCCTCTAGAAGGCTTAGATGAAATGGGGTGATAGAGGCCTCAGCCAGTGATAGAGGAATGGAAATCAGGGGGAGTCAAGAAAATACCATTTGCATTTGCACTTTATTTATAGCCTTTGCATCTTCCTCGTGAACCAAATTGTTCCCTAAAGACTCACAGGCCTGAGTTAAGCTGAGATAAGGAGACCCAATAACATTTTCATTCCTCGAATGGACAGATCAAGATAGCATTAGCATTAAGAGACAGATCAGTAATACATTGTTATAGCTTTGATGTTGGATGGAAATTATTATACTTCTACAATGTCTTTGCTCCTGAGACACTTGTATACCATATCACTGAATTATAGACATTTATCATCCTTAATACATTTACTCCTTGTCAGCAGCTCCTGGGCATAGGGGAAACGATGCTCCGTTTAAGGCAACTAACTGTAAATCCTAATCCATTAATTTATTTTTTTTCCAAGATAAGTTCTTGCAGTTCAAATTACTTGATTAAAAAGCTGTTTTTTTTTATATCATTCAAAATAAAAGCAGCTTTTCTTGTTTGCTTAATTTCCAAATTGTCATATTTCTCCTTCTTAATTGTCCGTGTCAATGGTTTTAAGTGTATGGGCTTGTATGGAATAGTACAGCATAAAAATAGTGTAGATCACCAGAGTGTCCTTCTGAATTCTCCACAGTTTATTGCAGTATTAAGTATTACATAAATTATTCAATGTCCTTTATATCAAACATGTATTTTTCCTTCCAAACAGGATTAAAACTAAGTGGCCTTACTTAGGATTATTAGACACATTATATCTTTTTTTTTTTCCCCCAACTAAAAAAGAGGCCTTCTCTTAATTTATATACTTTGCTGATTGAAGCACAGGGGAAAATGTGATCACAGGAAAATAAAGAGGCAATTTAGTTTATTTACACAATAAATAGCCACGTTTGTTGGTATTTAATGTTTGGTTTTTTTAACTGCCTCTGTGCCCTGAGATAAAGATTTGAACATGTACTTTCTTCTTGGTTATCTGGCCCCAACAGAAGGTTGCCTGGGAGCTGGAAGGTAGGCATTTAAAACCTAAATATTTAATTACGTCTCCTAGCCTTGTTAAGAAGGCAGACCATCCTTTAGTAAAACAGGAGTGCTTCTGCTTGGGATGATGCTTGGTTGTGTCTGAGAGTGAATGTTTGACTCTCCTTCCATGGAATGGGGAGTATCAGCTTTATACTACTTCTTTTTTGTAGTGCTAGTATTTTCAAAGACAGTAAATTCCCAAATTGGACATGTTAAGAAGCTACTGCAAGTAATAGGCATGCTAAGCTAAACAAAGTGGCCCATTTTTAAGTCAGATCTGATTGTTCATTTTGCTAATATTGATCTCAAATTTGCTTCCGTGTAACTGCCACCCATTGGTCCTGATTCTTCTGCTTAAAAACAGGGAAACATTTTTCTTTTCAATAACATAGCTCTTGTCTATTTGCCATTTTCTGTGATCCATGGAGGCCCATGTTAAACTATGCACTATTTCCATAGCGTTTTCTCTCAAATAGTTATGTATGCACACATCCTTATTATAGCAGAGGATATGAAATTATTTCTTAAAAATCAAGACTAGCTCTTCTTGAGACTTAAAGGAAAACATGTAAAAGATTTTCAAACTGACAGTATTTAAATCACAGCATCTTTATGTCACTGTGAAAAATTTAGCAATTAGTGTATATATGATTACATATTAAAGAAATATAAGAAATTGAGACTGTAGTAGATTTTGTAATTGCAGGTTGTAAGGAAATCTCTTGACCTAACTGAATAATAAAATATATCTTTAGGGCATTAGACTTCTTATGACATCAGAATTTACTGGTAATTCCTTTGGAATGTGTAAGAGGGTACATGTCACTTGGGGTGGTGAGAGGTGTTTTGATGAAAGCCAGTAGAGTATTCAGAAGAATTTCATTTTAAAAGAAAAGAAAAAGACAATAGTGAAGTTAACATATTTCATGCCTGCTGGCATCTTATTCTAAAAGCACTCTCCACACAAGAGTAATTTTAATAATTAGGACTGTCATTACGCTACTGCTGACAACTTTCAAATGTCTATAGGGAAGTGAAGATCACTGTGTGTGTGTGTGTGTGTGTGTGTGTGTGTGCGCGTGCGTGCGTACACGTGTGTACGTCCACTTGGATACCTTTATCCTCTACTCTTCAGCAGCATTTAGTCTTAAAATCAGATTTTACTAGTTACTATTAGCTTTAGTTAAAGAGGACAGGGGAGGGGTAAAAGGAAGTTAGTTTCTAAGATTAATTTTATTTAATATTAGGGATTGTTTATTATTATTCTTTGTTTTTTTTTAACTTTTTTTTTCTTTTGAATATAGAGAAAACAATGGCAAAGATAACTTTTATAAATCCCTATAGTAAAACAGACACCAGCAAAAAAATTTAAGTGTCAAGTTGGACCCTTTAAAGTCTTCTTTGATATTCCTTTTAGAGCAGTTGAAAGGAAATTCTTAGGTCCAGAAGGCTTTACAGGGGTTATGCAGAATCAAGGCAGAGGGAAAACCCAAGGCATCCTTGCTCCTACTCCCAGAGCATCAGAATCATCTGGAAGATATTTTAAAAACACTGATCATATTCAGGGAAGCTCCAAGATAGATCTTGGGAACTGGTATTTTTTAATGACTCCTTAGGAAATTCTAACCCTGTAGTCAGAGTCTGGAACTAGTCTGCTTTAGAGCATCATAGACATAAAATTTTTACTTGGCAGAATCCACACTTGAATTGAACACTTTCTTGGGGATACATCTCACTGCTGCTAACTAGTTGTGATGCTTTATTCAGTTCCAAAAATATGATTGTTGGTTAATAAACGGTTAGCTTAATCCTATACCTATTTATCTTATATCTGGCTACCCCTTATCAACAAGACTAAGTGGCTAATCTGTCTTGTCAAAATGGCCACTCTGCCCTTCCTACATCCAAGGAAGGCATTGCTAACAATCAGCAATCACAGATTCACCTAAATAAAGTGAATAAAGCTTTCTGAATACAGCACTGATGGCAGCTATGACTAACAGGTCAGAGTTGTCATGTGATAGGTAGTCTACATAGTCTACCTACCACTTCTGCACAAAAGTTAAAGCCTAGGCATTTCCTCAGAAAGACATTTGAAATGAGATTTATAAAAGCTATGTGTTCACTGAATAGGTATATGTAATAATAAGGTAGTTTTTCATAATCTATTACACAGTAAATAAGGATAAATATAAAATTCTATAGCAAAAATTGTTTAATCAAGAGTAGGCTTTTTTTATGCAGACAACATAAGATAATTTAGAGGGAGAGTGAAATACAAGATTCTGGGAAAGCTTGACAAATATTTAATTTATATTCAGTGTTCAGACTAAGGGTTGTGTTCCTGGGAATGTATGTTACATAAATTGTGACACATGAGTATATATGACACATAGGAAAAGATGAATTAAGAATAACATAATATGACTTGGTAGGAGTCAGTGAAACAAATGTTTGTTTGATCCAACCTAAAGTGATCTCTGGTTGACTCATGTGGGATCCAATTTATGTTATAGGAGTTGGAGTGAGCACGAAAGTTGTATGCAAAATATCTGATTAAATATTTAAATATTTTAAATGAAACTGTTATTAAAACTCCTACATTAAATGGTCGGAAATCTATTTAAAAACAACTCACGTAGAGAATTTTTTTTTCTTTTTACTGTGGCACCTGCATCATATGGAGGTTCCTGGGCTATGGTCAAATCAGAGCTGCAGCTGCTGACCTACACCACAGCCATGGCAGTGCTGGATCTGAACCAAATCTGTGATCCATGTCACTGCTTGCAGCAACACCAGATCATTAACCCATTGAGGAAGGCCAGGGATCGACTCTACATCCTCATGCATACTATGTTGAGTTCTTAACCTGCTAAGACACAATGGAAACTCCAGCACATGTAGAAGAAATTTGTGCAGGGTACATTTAGAACTTATATATCATGCCCTTTTATCTTCCTCTTATCTCAGAAGAACGATGAGTTAGTTTTTCTTTTCTTTTTCCACTTTCTTCCCAAGTATATATAAGATCCACTTTGTTAGCATACTATTCCTTTCATCTCCAAAATTTATATCCTTACTCAGTGAGAAAAGCCCTTTTCATAATACCGAAAGTCATTGTGTCCACATCCTGGTTCCTTCTTCCAACATTGAAGATACTTACATATGTAGGGAACGTCTTTCTTCAGTTCACCTAATATCAATCGCCATAATTTCACAAGGCAGCACTGACTCCCAAGACAGCAACAGTTTTCTTGCTATAATCAGTATATCTTTAGTTTGTCTGACTTTAGTTCATATTTTCAGTACTTTAGAATTTTTTGTATTTTACAGAGACAGCACTTCCCTCCTTCTATCAAGAAATTGAACTCCACCAATATATCACGACTCCTACAAAACATCTGGATTTGCCCTTTGCAGTGTTGTAAGCATACTTATAAGGACAACTTTTAACAGAAACTATCCTAGAAGCAATTTTATTCAAAAGGTCTGTATATTTTTCTTGGAAAGAATGTAAATATCATTTTAACAGCACTTAAAGCATAGGTGAAATAACATAGTGTTGCTAAGAATCCGTGTGTTATTTAATTCCTCAATTAGCAAAATGTTGTCTGACAGTATGTGTGTTTCTATATTAGTAGAGCTTTTCTTAATATTTCATTCTATGTTTGGGCATATGTCTGCTTGGATATTTCTTTCCTCTACATGGCTCTCTATGGGTTAATTTTTAAAATATTTATCTGGGCCTTTCTTTATGTCCACCTATTTCTATCTGCGTCTTTGACCTTCTGGGTCTTGCAATGGGCAGAGCACTCATTTTTCTCTTTATGTTTCTATATATTCACCTGTTTGACATTCTCTCATTCCCTGTTTTTAATTTCATTATCGCTTTTTTTCTTCTTAGGTATTTTTTTTTGTCTGATTGAAGAATATTTTAATCTCTGATCATTAGCCTAAGCAAGGATATTTTGGTTAGCTACCTTCCTCTTAAAAACAAGCAAGCAAACAAATAAATAAGCAAATACCTAGCTAGGTTTCTGCTCCTCTCCTACAAAGCAATGTCAATTAGTTACCATTCTCTTTTGCGGCTTTAGTGAGTTTTTCCTCACTGAGAAAGAAAATAAAGCTTTTCTCATATCTGTGACCTAGAAGCAGTCCTACAAAAACAAAAACAAAACAAAAATATAAACATAGCCTTTGCATTAAACATTCAAAACATTAGCTTAACTGCTATGTCAGAAGGAACAAAGTAAATATCTTTCCAGAAAAAAAACAGTTGTTAATCTGATATAGATGAAGTTCAGGTTAAATTTTTATTTACATATCCAAGAAACAACAAATTATTTGGTCCGATGTTGCTCTCTTATTTTCTTCATTTGTTCCTGAATGAATGGAGGCAAGAAAACTACCACACAGGTCTCAATAGTCCTTGCAGTGTCTTGCAAGTCATGGCATTTATGACTTATACTCCTTTCAAAGTACAGGCTTTGGCAAACAACTATATTAGGCATATTTTCCACAAATATGACTTGTGTCTTTTTAAAAGTAAATTTAAAAACAAATAACCAAATGATTTTTAAGAAAATAATGCAATTGAAATTCCATTTATCTTTGGACCACTAGGATAGAAATGCAAATTTTGGGATTTAGTTTTAAATATTAGAAGTGAATGATCAGTTTAGATGGTAAACACCATGAGAGCAAGGCATCATATCTGTCTTGTTTAATGCTTATTATTTGGTATCTAGTACTTAGTGTCTTGAACTCAATTGAGTAGGTGCTCAATAATTAAATCCAAACTTTTGAAAAGCAATTTTCTTGTTGATCTTCAAGATATCAACCATAGAAGAATCTTGAAACGAGTAATTACTTCATCTAATACTTACTTGTGGTCCATATAATCATGGGTGATATTTAGTTTTCTATTTGAGGGCCTTATATATTTTTTACCAAAATGCTAACAGTTAACAGGGGGCACATGTAATGATACATACTCTCACCTTTTCTGACAGTATAATCTCATCGTTAATTTGAAAAATTCTCAAATACATTTATTTTTGTTCTCCTGATAGGAAAACAAAGCACTTTAACAAAGTGTAAGATACCCTGGTGAGTAATGGTTCTTTGACTAACCTGCTTATGTTTCTCTTTTACAGAAACAAATCCCATTGCTTTTAAAACATTTACTTTTTTTCTTATATTTTCCTCTATGATATTTTCTATCTTCACTTCCTTTGCATTAGAAATAGGATTGAGAATTCACACTAATGTTTATTGTTTTTCTGAAAAAAAAAGAATAGTAAAGAAAATATTTATTTTGAGATAATCACTTAACTTCTCATCCTCCCAACATGAGAAGAGGTTTGATGAGTATCTGTGATATTCTCTAGCATTGGATGCATGCAGGTGTACCCTCACAGTGCTCTGGTTTTTAGGGTTTTCTTGTTGTGTGTTATGTCTAGATTTCTGTATTCCTGACCCAATCCAGAATTGAGTGATCTAAAAAAACTGTTCATGTACTGACAGGTGGATGAACAGCTTTATTTATTTATCTCATTCTTTATCCCTATGTAGTAGATATTGTAATATTCACAGAAAATATAAACATGAAAACCTGCCTTATGTTTATATAGGCAGAATAGAGAAGGTGGTTCCTAAGTAAAGGATTGGGAAGATGGATACCCTTTTGTCTCCTCCTTGCTGTTCTGTCCTCTTTCTTACAAGTCGTAATAAAGGAAGATTAAGGTTACGGGCATTAGAGGTTTCCTCTGCCTCATTGCATAGACTTGAGAAGCTATGTGGCAGACCATGGATTCTATGTTGGGCAGCAAGAAGTAGGTGAAAAGGATTCCAGAAGCACAACGGATCTTATAGGACAGGAGAATCCTGTTGTGTTAATAAGAATCTGAGACACCTAAGATATGAAGAAAATGGCAAGTCCCTGTGTCCTTTTTACCTTATACTCCTTGTTTTCTCTCCCCCAAATATGCTGTTTTGCATGTGCCATTTTGGAAAAGAAAAATGTTTACTTTTTTTTTTTCCCCTCAGAATGTAGAAGGATGGTGTCACAATTAACTCCTCACTGGGCTATTTCTCTGCATTTTGGTGTAGCTATAATCAAGGTTGTTTTAATTTTTTTCCTTTTTTTTTTCATTTCTTCCTTATTATGATCCCTCACTCTTTCTCCTGGAAAACTTTACTCTTACTATTGTCTGATTAGTCATGGTGCTGTACTTGTGGATTTTAACAGATAACTAGGTGCTGAAAATACCATCTTGTCTTGGGAAATCATAGTGTGTAAGGGATGCATAAGTTGGTACAGTAAAAATGTACTATTATTCCAGAGTATTTATGTGGTCTCAGTTTTGCCTTCTTGAAGGTAGGTCTAAAATAATTTTAAACGTCCATCTGACCACTTATACTCTGGACCTGTCAAATGAGAAAATTTTTGTTAGAATAATCTATCCTTGATGTAAGAATGCAGCTGCATCAGCTGTAGCTACTGCAAGAGGAGCCAAGATTTCACCAGGCTGTAGAGAGACACTCTCAGCAGAACTGAGAAGAAAAAAACTGGGAGAAAAATTCTTTTTAAGATTTTGACTTTAGTTTTTTAATAAGAAGTAAGGAGGAGGTAATAGGAATTGCTTTGGATTTATGGATCAATTGGAGAGAATTGCCATGTTGGAAATTAACGTTGTCTTTCAGTGCATGAACGTGAAATGTTGTCTGTTTATTTTGACCTTTAACTTTCCTATTAAGGTTTTGTATTTCTCAATGTACAATTCTTACCGATTTCCTGTTGAGTTTATTTCTACATTTTTATTCTTTTTATGCTATTGCTAATTAAATTGCTTCTTAATTTCATTTTCTGATTGTTCATTGCTGGAATATAGAAATACAATTGATTTTTGTATTGATCTTGTATCCTATGTCCTTGCTAAACTTGTTTATTTGTTCTAGTAGTTTATTGTGGATTTTAGATATAAAGAATTATGTGTTTGGTTAATGAAGCCAGTTTTCCTTTTTCCCTTGCAGTCTGGATTTATTTGTTTATTTATAGCACTGGCTTCAGCCTCCAGATAATGTTGAAGAAGATTTATTTTTTTCTATTCTAACTCCTCGTCACAGTAAAGGATTGAATTAATTCTGGAAGGTATTTCATATTCTAAAAATTTGAATTTGGGTTTGGACTCAAAATTCAGTTCAGTAATCACACTGCTTAACAATATGTTCCATATAAACTTAAATTCTCATTTCCCTGTGGAACATCCCATGGACTTTTAAAGGATTCTCTTTGTCATGGTCACCTCTGTTTTTTACTTCCCACTTCAACCAAATTCTTCTTCTTTGCTACTATCTTGGAAATTTTACTTTATGGCTTATTTTACTTATCCACTCTTCTTTTGGCCAAGTAACTGTAAAAATGAATCTTGGGATGTATTGGAACTTTATGTATTGTATAGAATATGTATTTATTCTCAAGGAAAGGGATTATACACATAATTCTCCAGCAAAAGACAACAAACAAGCAAACTTAAAATCAATCACAGGCTAGAATCTTTTTTGTTACATCCTTTTGGCTACTAATTTAGATGACTTCTTATTGGCTTTATTCATATATATAGGCCTGGCTATTGTTACCACATTAATGGTGCTTATCATCCCATTTCAACTCATATATTCATCCAATCTTCCTTTAAATTCTTACTCATCAGCCCTTACTTATCCCTACTTCCACACTAAGTTCTAAGTTTCTTTTTTTTGTGTGTGTGTCTTTTTGCTATTTCTTGGGCCGCTCCTGCGGCATATGGAGGTTCCCAGGCTAGGGGTCTAATCGAAGCTGTGGCCGCCAGCCTACACCAGAGCCACAGCAACGCAGGATCCGAGCCACGTCTGCAACCTACACCACAGCTCACGGCAACGCCGGATCGTTAACCTACTGAGCAAGGGCAGGGACGGAACCCGCAACCTCATGGTTCCTAGTCGGATTCGTTAACCACTGCGCCACGACGGGAACTCCAATTAGTAATCTTTATACAAATTATATGAATAGATCCCGGAAATTTTTTTTTTTCTTCCACACCTGAAGCATATGGAAGTTCCCAGGCTAGGGGTCTTATTGGAGCTGCAGCTGCCAGCCTACACCACAGCCATAGCAAACCAGATCTGAGCCACATATGTGCCTCAAATTCTTTAACCCATTGAGCTAGGCCAGGGGTCCAACCTTCATCCTCATGGATACACGTTGGGTTCTTAATCTGATGAGCCACAGTGGGAACTCTGATCCTAAAAATTCTTGATGAGTTGTAATCATGTTATCTCTGCTAATAAGAAAAATAAAAATCAGTTGAAAATTCTGTGAAAGATGAAGCTCTAGTGAAATGTTCCAAAATGAAGCAAATGAATATGTGGTATGTTTTTAGAAAAATAAAGCAATCATGTATTAGCTGATTCAGGAGAGAGAAGAACACCTACTATACTTTCTATAAAATATCTTTGGATTTGTGATAGATAAAGGCTCTAACCATTTCCCCATGAAGTGGTGATGTCTTTTTCTTTAAAAGTATGCTGTTTTTATAGGGTACTTTAATTCTATTAAAACATCTATCTTTCAGTGTCCCTAAAATTTTTGTATTTTTATTAAAAATAGTTGTTTTTTTTTTCAGACAATTGAAATACCTCCTAATTTTTTTTGAGTACTTAATGAACTTTAGTGAAGAAGATCATTAATGTCTTAACTACACTCATTTCCAAAATATCAGTCTTTTGGAGAAAAACTCTGCTTATTTCGGAAATATCAGTCATAAAAACCACATGTTAGTGACCCCGACCATCCAATATTTTCTCAATCTTTAAATGTAGATGACTTTAAGAAAGTATTTTATTACCAAGAAAAATATTTATCTAAGATTTAGTAATGAATTTCATATTTCAGCTGATTTCTGTTTAAAACTCAAAATTAATTAAATTACATACATAATGCATATAGGCATAAATAGAATGTATGAAACCTGTCTTGCCTATCATCTATCTGAAATTTGTTGCATAAAATCAAATAAAAATTTTTATAATACATACAAGTTCATTTGGGAAAAAAAATCAATGAAATGAAAAATAAACTATCTTGAAATCTTAAATAATTGTGATTTAATTTTTCATGAACTTTCTTTGTACCACTGTGTGATATGTTAGAAGGGAAAGCTGAACTCTCCAAGCTACAGTGAGGGCAACAAAAGACAGAGAAATAGAGCCTAGGAGAAGGAAAAACAATCCTTAATTCCCAAGTTTCTACCAAGCATCTTCTCTTAAATATTCTCTTCCTGAAGAGAGAACAATCACGGTTGCTAAAACAAAACGAAACATAAAAACCAAAATAGTTGTAATGCAAAAGCAGGTTATAGGTGGTGGATCTCTACACAAATTTCCTGTTACTATTCCTTCCAGGCAGAGATTCAGGGAGAGGAGCCACTTGCACAAGCATCTGCCCTCGGGGCACAGAAGTTTAGAGATTCAAAACTACTCAAAATCACTTTGATGGAAGGTACTAGCTCCCAGAATTATTAGAAGAGGAAAAGCCTGATAGATTTTACTGTGTTGCCAAAGAAACCTCGATCTGACTGATAATAACCTCAGAAGTTCAATCCCTAAGGCAAATTCTTTGTCATCAACTCCACCCACAAGGAAAAAAGATTCTGGGAGCTCTTGAGTCCCTGTCAAGGATGTGGTCTTAGAGGAGATCAAGGCTCATGGAGGTTAATGAGTAGGAGAGCTCACCTCAAAAGTCAGAATCCCAAGCAGGTTCTACTGTTTACCTCCCATATCCATCCCACTCTAATTCCCACTTCCTAAATGAATGTTGTTGAATCAAGATCATTGAAGTACTTATCCCTCCTCTGCTTAGCCAAGTGCCACAATTTATTTAATTCTCAACATCAGGAGCTGGAAGTTGACTAGGGAAGCCTATTTTGGTAATCCTAGCTCTTGGAGCAAAATTTCAGATATAAGCGTGAGCTAGCAATTTCTTTCTGGCCAGTAGGATGTGAGACAAAGTTCATGCTTCTGAGAAGAATTGTTATAAAAGAGACACAAGAGGAAAAAGGTCTCAATGTTTCCATATGTGTCTGGATGACATGCTAAAAATATATAAAATCATCTGGCTATCAAGCTGAGGAAAAACTAATACAGGGAGGAAGGCAAAGCCAAATCAGAAGTTTACAGAGAAGTGGATTCAGAGGTTACCTTCACTCAAAATCCACTACCCTTCTGGATTTAATGCTTTGAGAAATATTTCCTTATTTATGTTAGCCAGGAAAATTGAATTTTGTTACTTGGAACACTTAAAAAATCCTAACTGAAAATTTTGAAGGCATATATTTTACTCTTTAGACAGTCCAAACTTCATCATCACATGGTAAGGATTTGTAGTAACTTAATGTGCATATTTTCTTCATCAAATGGCTCAATGAGAAAATCTGGTTCTTATAAATTTTAGGTCCAAATCAACAGAACATCTTGAAACTTATAATTAATGAACTTTTTGAATCACATTTTAGTGTGCAATTATGTATATATTAGGGAAAGTGTGAAAGAGAAAAAGTTGGAGAAGTGAAGAGAAGAAAAAGGAAGGAAATGAAAGAGCAAAGAAGGCAGCCAAATTACTCCTTAAAACTGAATTACTTTATTCAAATTAGCAAGGTGGGACATATTATATTTAAACCTTGAAAACACTTTATATGGTATACATTACCAGATGCCAAATAGTTTGTGAATTTTAAGGGGTAACATTTGAAAGAATGAAAGGTTAATCAGGAATTCTGCACTGAAATGCTGGATTAAATGGAATTTAAAAAGTCAAGGTTGTTAAGGGAGATTCCAAAATAAAGAGCTCTAGTAACATGCTACCAAGATAATTTTAGGATTCAGAGAAGCTGATATGAATTGAAAAAGGATATAAATGAGCTTTTTTTTCTTTCTTTCTTAAAAAACATCTTTGATCCTAAAGGCCACTTCTGGCCACATTTCATAGTTCAACTGATGGTTGAGTAATATTATGGTAAAAGGATGGCTTTTTCAGTAAACATAATCCTTTCATGAAATTTAAACAAAATTAATTTTTTTTTTGGCTTTTGTCTTTTCAGGGCCATACCCACGGTATATGGAAGTTCCCAGGCTAGGAGTCTAATTGGAGCTGTAGCCACTGGCCACAGCCACAGCAACGCCAGATCCCAGCTGCGTCTGCAACCTACACCACAGCTCACAGCAACGCTGGATCCTTAACCCACTGAGGGAGGCTAGGAATCAAACCGGCAACCTCATGGTTCCTAGTTGGGTTTGTTTCTGCTGAGCCACAATGGGAACTCCCAAAATCTAAATTTAATTATAAAATACAAAAGTGTACAAAGTTTTAAGAGAAAAGAAATACTTCGTAAGTTCACAGTTAAAATAATTAAGACAGCATTGGGTGTTTGAAGCTGATGAGCTCTCTCTCTTGCAAATGCTATCTGATTATCCAGGAAGAAGGAAAATCCTCTTATGTTTCTGATAGCACCTAGAATTTTGGTGGGTCAATTAGTCTGCTGCATAGTTACCTATTGCACTGCAACAAGAAAATGATGACAACAACAACTAGAATTCATGGCATGTATTTGCTGAAAATCTTAAGTTCATAAAATGGTTAAAATTTTGGGACAAATCTGTTTGTAATTGTGTATATGTGCATGTGTGTTTGTTTACAGCATTTAACAGGAAAATGTGAGTAACACTCTTCCAGTCAAAATTCTTAGTGTTCATGGTCATAAAAAATTTACTTTGGATTGGAATGAAGTCCCATATGCTTAAAAGTAAAATCTGAACTGGTCTTTATTTGAAATCTACTGCTTAATTCAACAAATGTACTATTCATTAGAGCAAAAAATGATCAGTGTTCTTTTTCAAAATTTTAAGGATAAAACAAGTTTTGTTTTCTCACACTCATTTAATTTTCCATTGTTCCATTTGGTGTCTTAAGTTATATAATGCTAATGGGACTAGAGTCTCTGCCTGATACCTGCCTATCTTTCTAAGATTACAGCCTGCTTTGAGGGTACCTAGGAATTTGTCTTTGGAAGGCTATTAACAGAGAACAAATTCAAATCCCATTAATGGTCTTGCTCAATTAGTGGCGTATGTTTCAGAATTCATGGCATACTGCCCTCAGTTAAATGGAAGCTACTATATTTCAAGTTCGACTAGAGTTTAGCAGAAACTAGAAAATTGTGCCATGCTTCATTATGGGCCAAAAAGGGACTCTTTAATCATAAAATCATAATATTATTTCAGAACTGTTCTTAATCTGATCTTATATTGTATACATGCTATATATTATATTTGAAAACAAGCAGAAATTAGCAAATTTTTTAAGTCAAATAAGTCCCTAATATCAGAAGTACTCAAATATCTTAAGAATCTGGCATTAAAAACAAAATCAAGTTCAATTACTATTTATTATTTATCTATCTCAGATCAGTTTTAAAAGTGTGCTACCACTGTTATTTCTCTAACAAAAGCAATTTCAATAACATTTAACATGTACTGAATCTTTACAATTTTCTAGACCCTGAGCGAAATGTATTTTTCCATTTCACTTATCCTCCAAACAATATTGAGTTCTCTATTGATCCTTCCTAGATTACAAAAGAAGAATCTGGAAAAGAAATTTACAAAGGCTAAGAAAATTGTTCAAAATACTCAATAAATGGCAGGGACTATTTCAAACCCAGATCTGACTAATTTCCTAATCCATGTTCTTATTGATTCTGGCTTAGTATTTTCCTCTGCTTATAGCTAGATGTTTACAACAACTTTCTAAAATAGTTCCCACTGAAAAATCTACAAACTACTATCAGGTTATTTCTCAAATGTGTTTCTTGTCAGCTTCTCTGGAACTTTTCCTAGCTTCCCACTGGCTGTCTGATTACAGAAAATTTTCATCTCTACATTCACATTCCTCTCTCTATTGTCCCCAAATTCCTGTCTTACCACTCCCACAGCCATCACCTCTTCTTTGACCTGCCCCAACTACTTCATATTCTCTGGGCAAGGTCAGGATTTTCTCTCTTCTCTGATTCACTATCCAGGGTTCTGGCTTTTGAGGTCATACTTCATCAAAGGCCTTTCCCAATATAGCATCTTTCCTATGAAATTTTTTTCTGATGTCCTTCTACCTGCTATCTTTCAACCTCCCTCAATTTCTATAACCTTTCATGTCCCACATTTCTTTGACTTTCCATTCACTGCCTTGTTGATACTAAGTATTACTGAATATACATTATGTGAATAATGCTGATAAATTAACTGCAGAACCTCAGGCCTGTGTCCATATATTTTGTCAACTCAAAAAAAAAAAAAAAGAAAAGAAACCCACGAAAATGAGAGTTGTGATTTAAGTTTCTTTTTAATTTTTTACTTTTTGGCTGTGTCTGCAGCATGTGATAGTTACCAGGCCAAGGATCAAACTTAGGCCACAGCACTAACCTGAACCACAGCAGAGACAATGCTGGATCCTTAACCTGCTACACTACTATGGAACTCCAAGTTAAGTTTATTTTAAATAAACTTGGCATTTACTTAAAATTTTGAAAGAGAGTAGTATGGCCTGATAATTAGAAAGCAACTATCAGGAGTTCCCACTGTGGTTCAGTGGAAATGAACCTTGCTAGTGTCCATGAGGACATGGATTCCATCCCTGGCCTCACTCGGTGGGTTAAGGATTGATATTGCTGTAAGATGCGGCATAGGTCACAGATGCGGCTCAGATGTGGTGTTGCTGTAACTGTGGCAAAGGCCTGAAGCTATAGCTCTGATTAGACTGCTTCAAGAATGACCCTAAAAAGAAAAAAAAAGCCAAAAAAAAAGAAAGAAAAAAAGAAAAAAAAAGCAATGGATTTTTTTTGTTCTGATTAAGACTACATTTATTCAATTCAGCAGTAGTGCAAAATGAGGACTATAGCATGTGAGACAGCTTCTCAGAGAGTGCTGAGGTACTGCTCTTAAGAGATGGATGGGAATTCAGTATATATGTGATTTTGGTGAAGGGGGGGGTACGTGTTCCTTGGTCCCTGTTTTGCCATACCAAAGCATTGGAATGGTGGATGTTTTACATAATTATTAAGGAGAAAGTATATTTTCAGAGAGAGAAAGAGAGAGAGAGCTCATGTGCATGCAGGTTAAGAAGGCCCAACTCATTTTACAATTGTTTTTATACCTCCATGAAGCAGACCTGAGTGGAGACACAATTTCTCCTTCCCCAACCCCCTACACATAAGGGTTGAGTATTACTTGATCTTCTATGGGGAATATTTGATCTTCTGATGGGTTTCAGGCAGGACACCTTATTTGCATGGGGAATAGGTTATACAGGGGCAGGGTGAAGAATGGCTGATGTTCCTTCCCTACCAGGCTGTTCAAGGTGGGGGAAGGGACATTACAATGAGACATGGCCAGATGCTTTTGGGTTTAATCTCCTTGAAGGGGACTTGAAGCCTATAACACATGTAGTCAAGCACACATTTTGGCAGAGGCTTGCTGCTAATCTTAAGAGGAGTGCTGCTAGTCACAAGGATCAGATATCTCCCTTAATGACTTTAGTCCTTTTCTAGCTATGAGAAGATGCAAGAATTTGAGTTCATTAAATCTTCTCATGAAAATGCTGATCTAAAGGCCTGTTCTGCCCTTTCTTCTGCCCTACCTCATTCCTGATCTCCATCCTGAAATCCTTTTAGGCTGTTTTGAAGGTCAGCAACTTCAGGGGCTAGTTGCAGGTTTTAGCTGATAGTTTTTATTTATTTTTATCATCATAGAGCTGATTTCTTTCTTATAGAACTTATTTTGAAGTCTGTAATTATCAAAAGACTTATAGAATCTAATAAAATGAAAAGAAATTGATAAGACACATTCCTCTGTAATAGTTATTCCATTTTTTGTAGGTTGGTTTGATTTTAGTTACTTTAAAAATCAAGGAAAAATTTGTTTTGAGGGGGATGACCAGCCTCTAGTTTAAACTTGAGTAGTTATATTAACTAGGGTGTCCTTATGTTTTATTTTTTAAACTTGGACAGTTTTGAAAGATAACAGGTAACTATAATTCAACCATGACAATCTTGGGAAATGCTGGTCCTGCTAACTACTGGATGATCTTAGGCAAGTTATTTAATCTCTTTGACACTCAGTTTTCGTATACATAGATGGTAAGTTTGAACTAAACATTTGACATTTCTTCTGTCTCTAAAATTTGTGAAATATAAATGGTATTGCAAAGTTGTTATATAGTTCCTTGTTAATACTTTACCATGTATTTTGTGTTCAGGGATATGTGAAGGTAGGAAATGGTTGTGGCATAAACTCTTTTAGAAATTGATAAAGTTTGGAAAACACTCAGTTCGAGCTAAGGATAGATCCTCTTTAGATTAACTGGGAAAGAGTTCAGTAGCAATAAAAATGAGTAGTTAGTAACACACAATAGCCTAATATAGATAGTGAATGTAATACAGAAATTTAATATAATCTTCAGATTTCAAAGAGAAGTTGTGTGGGAGAGGCTTTGGAGATGTGTAGAAGAACTCTGGTAGATAAGAAATGAAAACTGCTCCAGAAAATATGCTTATGCAAGTGGACATGAAGAAAACTGTATATGATGGTTTGGAGAAGGGTAAACTGTATTAAATGTTTTAGATCTTTCTGGATAATGAATTCTAAGGCTATATAGGAATATATTAGGAATATATTTTCTGTAATGTATTTCATCCAAATTAAATATCCATGTTGATTTAATTTTGATTTTTTTTTTTCGTGTAGAAACAAGGGCATTGTGTCCTTCCCCCCCACACACACTTAAAGTGGCTTTAGAGGTGTGTGGTCTGTTTTTATACCGTATACTCTAATGTCTAGAAGTGGTCTGCATTTCTGAAGTCATCTAGATATTATCTCAGCATCTTTATGTAGCATTTTTATGCAGTCATCCTGTTACCTCATCCCAAATGCCAGGAAATAGCCTGACCAGATGAAGATAAAAATATTACACTCTGTTTTAATGCCATTATTTGAATTTCAAAAAAGAGGAAATGATCCTTAATTGTAGATTCAATTGTTATTTGCAGGTGCAAAAGGGAACTTTGGCTGCCTCATTTAATAACCTATTCTGAGAGTTCAAAGGTGAATTAAAAGGGTAGTGAAATTTAATAAATGCCTGATTTAACTAGGTGTTGCCTAGAGAAGTTTATGAGTCCTTCAGGGAAGGGACAGTACGTTATATAGCAAAAAGAACTTCTATTAGCTAATGACGGCATCACAAAGGCGTAAACCTGTTTTTCTTTTTAAAGGTATCCCTGCTTAATTTTTTATCTCTTGCCAAGAAAATGATTAATGTTCGTTGTTATTCATGGTCTGGGTTTGGACGACTTAAGTGTGTCTAAAACTTGCCTACTCCACATTTCTACTCAAATAGTTTAGCTTCTGCAGAGAGGGATATTTTATTACCTTGGGAAGAAAAATAAAGAAACATAAGGATTAAATGGAGTATGTTTCTTGGTTTCCTACATTAACTGATTTTGAGGTTATTTCTTCCTTCAGCTGTTGTATGAAGAAAAAAAGCAATAAAAAGTGCATTTCCATGATTGATTATATGCTGGGATAAATCCTTAAACAGTAGAATATTTTTTTAATCAGATTCTTTAGTTTCAATAGCCTGATATTTTGTTGAACATTCCTATACATTTAAAATATCTGACATGTATTGGAAAATAATCTTTTAAATGGAGAACATAATTTTTCTCTTTAGTTAAATAGAATTTTCTTAAACTTTCTTAAACTTTCTTAAACTTAAATAGAATTTTCTTAAACTGTGAAATTATCTTGCAACATCTAGGTACAACAGGTCTGATTTGAATGTATGGACTTTATATTTTTATCCAAATGTATACCTACAACAATCAGAATGAAATATCAGGGTATACCTATATTTTTACAGGAGTTTTCTACTCTGGAGTTTAGATTGTTGTTATCATTATCAAAGGTAGTAGAAATCTTAATTTTTAAAAAAAGACCATCTTACATTAAAACAGAAACAAGGCTTAGGCGAATTTTAAAATATTGTGATTTGTGAGATTTTAAATAATTCTGTAGTTCTTGGGAAAACGTTAAAATTAAATAGGTAAGCAGTAAAGTCAACAATAGAACTGGAAGGCCAAGATCCATGCATCTCTTGTACCCTTGCCATGATAGATTAGGATATACATATCTGCTATATGCAGGATACATACATGCACACACACTTAATTAGGTCCTGTTAATTTCTATTTGGTGTCTGAAATCTTTATTGAGTATTCACACATATATCTCAATATTTCATTCCTTATAAGTACATAGCTAAAGGAAACCATATAGGTTCCCCTAGACAAGAACATCCAAAAACAAATTGACTGTAAAGAATTATGAGAGGTATTTATGTAATTTGAATTTCTACTATATAATGGGGCAATGGTAATTATTTTTAAAAAATAAAAATGACAATATATTGATTATATATGCTTTATTTAACTTTAAAAAATTTTTTTAAGCTTTTTAATTTTTTTTCTTTTTAAGGCCACACCCATGGCATATGGAAGTTCCCAGGCTAGGGGTTGAATCAAAGCTGCAGCTGCCAGCCTACACCACAGCCACAGTGATGCTGGATCTGAGCTGTGTTTGTGACCTACACTACAGCTCACTGCAGTGCTGGATCCTTAACCTACTGAGAGAGGCCAAGGATTGAACGCGTGTCCTCATGGATACTAGTAGAATTTGTTACTGCTGAGCCACGATGGGAACTCCTGCTTTATTAAACTTTATACGAAGTACTTTAACTACATTTCACATTTATTTTTACAGCAAACATATGAGATATGCACTATTATTGTCTTTATTTTACAGATGAAGAATCTGAAGTTAACAGAGTTTAAATAATTAGTCTAAAATCATAGAGCTAGAAAACAGAAGAGCTGGGGCTGTAATTTTGGTTTGCCTAACCTAGATTTTTTTAACATACCATATTAAAATGATGAAAAATTTTAACCCTGTTGCATGATATATTATGATTAATTAAGTAAAAAATTGAGATATTTTCACTGTAATTTTTCATAATATGAATAAAACATAGTCTAGTCTAATTGTTTTTATAATCAATTGGTTTTAAAATAGAAATAAAATAATGTATATGTTTACTTTTAACAATAAATCTAAAATACAAATTCACAGTTCAGGTAAACCCAGCTGAAGTTATAAAAAAATATAGAAGCATACCTTTTCAAATTTAATAATTTGATACTTTTAATTTCTTACACATATTTAATACTCTGGGTAGTTGTGTGAGTTAAAAAATATCCTACCAAGTACCAGAGGGTTTGTAAACATAATGTTTATATTAGATGTCCATTGTTTGGCAATGCTGTTAATACAAACATCTGGATTTTACCACACATACTTAAAATTATTGTCATAGCAATATTTGATAGTATTATAAATGAGGAGCATATAAAAACAATGAGCTCAAGATGAAATAGAAAAAAGGGTTTAAGAGTAAGAGTTACGAAAAATGAGCGCAAATTGAGAAAAAGAGGGGCATAGATTTGGGTCAGAGAGAAAAGGTCAGAAAGATGAAGTGAAAAATCTTGGAAAGTATGTTGGGGATGACTGAAACCAGATGCTGGCAGCAAGCAGAGGAGAGAAGATGATAATTCTAAAGGTTATTTATCCTTTAAAGACAGAGAAACAGAAATTAAATAGCCTTATATATCCAGAGGGAAAGACTGGAAGGATATTTCTTAACCACTTTTAAAGAGAAAAATCATGAACTCAAACCCAGTGTGTGCATACACAGGGCATGATCATTGTGCTTGCAAAAATGGAATTAATACCTACTGAAAAGGTTTACTATAGAGCTTTAAAAGAGCTAATGTATCTATCAAGGACTCAAGATGAAAATACTGTGATTATTATTATCACCACCATAATTATTTCAGTATTACTTCATTTGCCATCTCCCAGTTTTCTGTGATTAGAAATATTTGGGAAGTAGAGGATAGGAAAATAGCACAGGGGTAATGGAATCATCCTGATTTGAGATAATAGTGATATCAAAGATCTTAATTGAGTTTTCATTTTTTGTTTATACTTTCAATGTGATTTTTAGAAAAAAAATGTATAACAAAATTCCTTTTTTTAGTCTCAGATAATGTTTTCTTTTCTTTCTAGAGCCGCACGCACAGTATGTGGAGGTTCCCAGGTTAGGGATCTAATCGGAGCTGTAGCTGCCAGCCTGCACTAGAGCCACAGCAACGCAGGATCCAAGCTGCGTCTGCGACCTACACCACAGCTCAGGGCAACACCAGATCCTTGACCCACTGAGTGAGGTCAGGGATTGAACCTGCAACCTCATGGTTCCTAGTCGGATTCGTTTCTGCTGTGCCATGATGGGAGCTCCCAGTATCAGATAATGTTTTCAAGAGAAAATATTGAAAGGTTGTCTCTAATAGGAAGATTTTTTATCTATTTAAAATTTTATTAATTAGGTAAATAAAGAACAAAAATAGATTTATATGTTTTTAATTTATAGAGATTATTTAAAGGAATATTGGAAAAAACACTGGAGCTCAGAGAGGTATCTTTTAATCATAAAATTAAGGGCAAAGAAGATTTAGATTTATCTTTTAAATGGAAGATCTTTTTAAAAAACAATCTAAATTACTGAAAAAATTTAGGTGAAGACATTACTAGCAGTTTATTTCAAAATGTCCTATAAGCTTATTTTCCAATAAGCAAAAGGTTATGCAGTACTTAAATGTAGTAAATTACAGAAGACTAAAATGTTACCTGTCATCATGACAATATTTTAGTTTGTTGTCATGATGAGAAAACTAATCTCTTGCATTTGGAAAAGACAACTAATATTCCTAGATACTTGCCAAATATGATATTTTAAAATATCCTATTTCATTCTTATCTTAAAATGATAAACATTATGCTATTTTAAAATACACAAGGATATAGAAATGTTATGTATTTGCATTAACTAGCTTAATGCATTTGGAATAAAATCTGCATTTACTGAAATCTAATCATTTTTGATTCAGACTGCACGAAGTGTTCTGTCAAGTGAAAAAATGTGAATCAAGCAATATGAATGCAATGTGTAACCTACCAAATTATCCATTTGAGGCTATGCTCCCGATTTTGTATAAGCAAAATTTCTTGAATTAGACATGAAATGTAATCAACAAGTCTCTTAATGTGTCATGGTTTTCCATAAGGTTCTTCCCTTTGTTTGCACAGCTGCTTTCTAGAGACCTGTATATCACATTTCCCTTACATTATTGCCATTGCTGTTTTAAACCTAGTGACCATTTCCAGGAAGAAAGTTGCTTGCACAATGTCTGATCTTATGAAAACTTGATCCTCTGTTTCATTATCACTGATAATTTTAATTATTGTACAGTCAAGATATTTAGCTTATTCAAAATACTATTAAACTGTGACTTCGTTAAAAAAGGAGAAATGTTTTTGCAAATTTTAGCCAGAGGTTATAGTATAGCATATATCAAAATGTAGTTTCATTCAGTCATTAGAAACATTATGTTACTGGGCTATTGACTTATGCATTGATCTATTTGCTTTGAAGAAATTTCAATCTCAAATCTCAATCTCAAAAGTTATATTGACTCCAAAATAAAACTGATAGATAGGCCAATAGTGATGTGAACATAAGGCTGAATTACATGATTGATTTTTGAGCACATATACTTCTTTTTTTTTAATTGAAGTATAGTAAATTTATAATATTGTGTTAGTTTTAGGTGTACAACAAAGTGATTTAGTTGCATATGTATATATACATATATATTCTTTTTTAGATTCTTTTCTATTATAGGTTATTATAAGATATTGAATATATTTTTTGTGCTATACAGTAGGTCCTTATTATTTACATATTTCATATAGAGTAGTGGGTATAGATTAATTCAAGACTCTTAATCTATCTCATCCACCCCCATCCCACTATCTTCTTTGGTAATCATAAGTTTGTTTTTATATGTCTGTGAGTCTATTTTTATTTGTAAATAAATTCATTTATATCATTTTTTAGATTCCATATGTAAGTGATATATGATATTTGTCTTTCTCTGTTTGATTTACTCCACTTGGTATGATAATCTCTAGGTTGATTCATACTGTTGCAAATGGTATTATTTCATTCTTTTCTATGGCTGAGTAATATTCCATTGTGTATATATACACCGTATTTGCTTTATCCATTCATCTGTCAATGGACATTTAGGTGGCTTCCTTGTCTTGGCTATTGTATACAGTGCTGCTGTCAACACCGAGATGCATGTATCTTTTTGAATTTAGTTTTCTCCAGATATACGCCCAGAAGTGGGACTGCTGAATCATACACTAGCTCTATTTTTAGTTTTTAAGGACCCTCCACACTGTTCTCCATAGTGGCTGCACCAATTTACATTCTCACCAACAGTGTAGGAGGATTCCTTTTTCTCCACACCCTCTCCAGCATTTATTATTTGTAGATTTTTAATGATGGCCATTCTAACTGATGTGAGTTGATATCTCCTTGTGATTTTGATTTTCATTTCTGTATTAATTAGTGATGTCGAGCATCTTTTCATGTTCCCATTGGCCATCTGCATGTCTTCTCTGGAGAAATGTATGTTTACGTCTTCTGCCCTTTTTTGTTTTGTTTTGCCTTGTTTTTAGGGTCACACCTGAGACATATGGAAGTTCCCATGCTAGGGGTTAAATTGGAGCTACAGCTGCTGGCCTATGCCACAGCCACAGAAATGCAAGATATGAGCCATGTCTGTGAACTACACCACAGCTCATGGCAATGCCGGATCCTTAACCCACTGAGTGAGGCAAGGGATTGAAACCACATCTTCATGGATCCTAGTTGGGTTCATTACTGCTGAGCCACAATGGGAACTCCCTGCCCATTTTTGGGGGTTGGTTGTTTGTTGATATTGACCTGTACGAGATATTCATGTATTTTTCAAATTAATCCCTTTGTAGTAGCATCATTTGCAAATATTTTCTCCCTCTCCATAGGTAGGTTGTCTTTTTTTTTATGGTTTCCTTTGCTATGCAAAAGCTTTTAAGTTTAATTAGGTCCTGTTTTTTTATTTTTGGTTTTATTTCCATTACTCTAGAAGACAGATCTGAAAAAATATTGCTGCCATTTATGTCAGGGTGTTCTGCCTATATTTTCCTCTAGGAGTTTTATAGTATTCAATTTTGCATTTAGGTTTTTATTCCATTTTGAGTTTATTTTTAGATATGATATTAGTGAATGTTCTAATCTCATTCTTTTACATGTAGCTGTCAAATTTTCCAAGCACCTTTGATGGAAGAGTTTGTCTTTTCTACATTGTATATTCTTGCCTCCTTTGTCAAAGATTAATTGAACATAAGTATGTGGGTTTGTTTTTGGACTTTCTATTCTGTTTTATTAATCTATGTCTGTTTTTATTCCAATGCCATACTGTTTTGATTATTGTAGCTTTGTAGTATAGTTTGAAACCAAGGAGCATGATTCCTCTAGCTTCATTCTTTCTGGAGGTTGTTTTGATTATTTGGGGCCTTTTGTTTTTCCATATGAATTTAGTTTTATTTTAATATTTATTTATTTATTTATTGTTTTTTGTCTTTTTAGGGCCACGCCCATAGCATGTGGAGGTTCCTAGGCTGGGGATCCAATCGGAACTGCAGCTACCAGTCTGCACCACAGCCACAGCAATGCCAGAACCAAGCCACATCTGTGACCTACACCACAGCTCATGGCAATGCTGGATCCTTAACACACTGAGCAGGGCCAGGGATCGAACCTGCAACCTCACAGTTCCTAGTCAGATTTGTTTCCACTGTGCCATGATGGGACCTCCCAAATTTAATTTTTTATTACAGTTCTATGAAAAATGTTATTGGTAATTTGATAGGGACTGCATTGAATCTGTAGATTGCATTGTGTAATATGCTCACTTTAACAATATTTGGAGTTTGGTATTAGTATATGCAGACTTTTGTATAAGCAAAGGGTGGTAAATGGGGAGTTGCTATATAGCACAGGGATCTCTACTCAATAGTCAGTGATAACCTATATGGGGAAAGAATCTGAAAAAGAATGTAAATGAGTATATGTATAATTGAATCACTTTGTTGTACAGAAATTAACACATTGTGGAGTTCCCGTTGTGGCGCAGTGGTTGACGAATCCGACTAGGAACCATGAGGTTGCGGGTTCAGTCCCTGCCCTTGCTCGGTGGGTTAATGATCCGGCGTTGCCGTGAGCTGTGGTCTAGGTTGCAGACGCGGCTCGGATCACGCATTGCTGTGGCTCTGGTGTAGACTGGTGGCTGCAGCTCCGATTGGACCCCTAGCCTGGGAACCTCCATATGCCGCAGGAGCGGCCCAAGAAATAGCAAAAACACAAAACAAAACAAAAGAAATTAACACATTGTAAAGTAACTATACTTCAATAAAAGTGTAAAAAATGAAAAACTGCATTATTTCTTCTAATTCAAGAACATGGTTTACCTTTTCCATCTGTTGTGTCATGTTCAATTTCTTTCATCAGTCTTAAAATTTTCAGCGTACATATCTTTTACCTCCTTGAGTAGGTTTATTACTACATATTTTATTCTTTGATATAGAACACATATACTTCTATAAGACACACTCAGATAAATAAACTTTGGATTAGCAACAAGCAACTAATTAGCAAGATGCTGTGCCACTTTCCCAACTAGAGAGTTTACAGCCTGCTATTTCATATTCATCTTAATGGTCTCACTTGTCTAGTTGACTGTTTTCTTTGCTCATAAATTACTCCATGATAAGATTTTCATTTTTCAAAACTGCATGCCTGGCCAACTGTTTTTGTGTAACATTATTAAGGATCTCTCCTCCCCAGATTCCCATCATACAAGGAGATATTAAACTCCAGTTTACTCTTCATTTCCAGAATACTATCTTCATTTTGCCATGTGTTTATCTGTTTTGTTTTATATCTGTGCCTGGCTTACTTCCTCTTCTTTTAACTTTAGACTCCATATGCCCTAATAATCTTTGTATTTTTATTCCTATCCTATATCATGGAATTAAATTCCTATTCTTTCTTCTGTACTTTTAACATTTTAGGAAACTATTTTTGTCTGTGTCCCCCCCAAAGTGCTTTTCTCAGTGGGCGGCACAGGGATATTTTCTAAAAGGTGATAATAGCATGAGTGCTGTGGGTGGGAAGGGATGAATACTAGCAAGCTGTCTCCATTCACAACATGCCAAATATCTCCTCTTTGCCTCCATTCTTCTGTCTCTCTCATTTTTGGATTTGGTTTAGATTTGTTGTACCATATGCCCTTGTCATGGGGGAAGAACGCAGGTATGACAATTTTATTCTATTAAGATATGGAAGGTTGATGTTTTAAAGTTGTTTCTAAGGAAATTTTTCTGAAATTATAATCCCCAAATCATACAAGCATGAAAATGAATGGATTTTTACAGAGCATATTGTTCTGTGCCTTGCTGAACACGTCTGATGTATCTAGTGTAGCCAAATTAAGCCTACTCAGCTCTGTCCACACCAAACCCATGTTCTTGAACTTGTGTAGGAGAGGAAGACAGGATAGACAATGTTGAATACAGCTGCATGGTGGTGAAATTTGGCTTCTGGATGGATTCCTACAGAGCTCATGGGTAGACTCCACTAACAGGTCCCTACATTTGGGTGACAACTTGATCACAGGTGAAAAATGGCAGAATTTGCTCACTGTTTTTATGGAATAAAGAATTGTAGAAATAGTAGCAATTATATTTAATGATATTCATTTTTCTGTGCATTAGAACATAGTCTTCTCTGGATTACGTCTCTTCACAGGGAATGAAAGCAGCACATAGCCTACAAGATTGCCTGGCATGAGAGTAATTCTATTTCTAAGAACCATTTGAAATAGCCAGATTTTTAGTTTTCATGAAACTTCTCTTGGTAAAAGGCACTTTTACAATCAAGAATACATAGATTAATGAGAATGAATGATTAAAAAAAAGTTCAGAGAAGGTAGCCTTGAAGTATAAATCTGAGATAGTCTCATGGGTTTATACATGGGAAGAGATGAAAGCTGAATGTCTGAGCTCTACAAGGTAGAAATGTCATGTACTCATGTCAGGCTAGAGATAAACCTCGGATTACGGAGATTTCTTCTGAAGTCTTCTAAACATCTGAGCCAGAGCCTCTTATGCAGTTGGTTCCCAGAGAGGATTATCCTCTTTGAGTGATCAATCCTCACTCAGAGTTTGGTGCATTAAGAATTGACTTCCAAGAAATTCTCTAAATTCAAATTTCTTGAATTGTAAAAACATTAATATAGGCCTTGAGAGTTTGGCAGGTAGAAGTCAATTTTGTTTAAACAAACCAAACCATCGAACAGATTAACAATGTTAAGTTACTTCAAACTATAATAAAAAAGATTTGATGTCATATATTCTGAGTATTAACTCAAGAAAAAAAAGTGAGAAAATTAATCTATTCACACAAGAGTACTGAATATTTTAAATGCTAAATCAGTCTTTGATTTTTAAGACATCTATGTATTATTTGTGTTTTTATTGCATAGGTTTTCTAGAGTATGCATTTATTTTTCTTTTGTTGGTTTATTGAGAGCACAAAGCCTTTGTTTCATATTCTCTTTGTTTAAGTGTTAGATTTGAAATATGAACTTAGGTTGGCTTGTGGGATTGTTTGTGTTTTATATTGGTTCTTTTGTCTATCAGTTTCTGAAAATCTTGTTTCCAAACATGCATCTGCAGATAGGATTCCTGAGAATGGTAGTAATAACAGATTGATATTTGGATTTACTATAAATTGTTAATCCATTCACTTAATGATGACTGTTGGGTTATCTCCACTTTGGACTATTAAACTAAGTTTTAATGAGCATATTTCTATAAGCCTTTTTATGGGCTGTGCTTCTTTTTCTCTAGGGTAAATACTAGGAGTGGACTGGTTGGATTATGACACATGTATATTTTCTTAAAAAAAAATAGTCAACATTTACCCCAAACTTCTTATGCTATTTCAACCAGTGGTGAATACTTTAAAAGTATGGTCAACTTTTAAAAGTTAGCTGCTGTAATAGGTATTTAGTTGTCTCTCATGTGATCTCAATTTACATTTGCTAATGACTAATGATGCTGAATATCTTTTCATATGCTTATTTCTCATTCACATATCACCTTTGGAAAGTTATACAAATATTTTGCTTATTTTTTATTGGATTGTTTGCTTTCTTAAATTTGCTCTATACACTCTTAATAGCAAGTACTTTACTGATATATGCTTTGCAAATATTTTCCCTAAGTTTATGGTTTGTTTTTCTATTTTCTTAATGATGTCTTGTGAATAGCAAAAATTTTTAATTTCAGTGAAACTCAATATATTCATTTGTTCTTTTATTGATTATATTTTTGGTGTTTAAAAATCTATGCCAAAATTCAAATTCACAAAGATTTTCTCATGTTTTCTTTCAGAACTTTTGTATTTTGGGGTTTTATGCTAAATCTGTGGTCCTATTATGAATCGATATTCATGTGTAATCTGAGGTTTGTATCAAAGTTCATTTTTTTGCAGATATACATATCCAGTTATTACTGGATCATTTGAAAGGATTATTCTGCACTGAATTACCTTAACACTTAAAAAAAAAAAAAGCTATCTCTCTCTATATATATGTGTGTCTATTTCTGAATTTCCTATTCTGTCCCATTGATTTGCTGTTGACATTTTGCAGTTGACATTTATGTTGCTTTTTAACATATTGAAATCAAGTAATGTTGGTCCTCCAGCTTTTTTCTTTTACGAAGTTGTTTGGTCTATTCTAGCTCCTTTGCATTTCAACTTTTTACCCAGGTTTTTTTTACTGTTAATATCCTACATAAACATGGCATTTTAGTGAAGACAAATTTATGTCAGTACAATACTATTAACTGAACTACAGATTAAAATAGACATTTCATCAGTTTTTTCATTAATATCTTCTTGCTGAACCAAGATCCAGTCCAGGATACCATGTTGCCTTTAGTCATTATTTTAGATTTCTCCAATATGTGACAGTTTCTCTGTCTTTCCTTGTTTTTCATGGCTTTCGTACATTTGAAGAGTACTGGTGAACTATTCTGTAGAATTTTTCTCAATTTAGGCTTATCTGGTGTCTTTGCACAAAAGGCTGGGTTCACGGATTTTGAAGATGTGTGTTATCATTTTTATACGTTTTTAGATTTGACTTGCTTAAATTTTGTTTGGAATATTTGCATCTATATGAAGAATATTGGGCAACAGTCTTTAAAAATCTAATAATACTTTTGTTGGAATTTGATGTCAGGCTAATAGTTGATTCATAGAATGATTTAGAGATAAATTGTTCCATTTTAATTTTGGGGAAGAGCATTTGCAAAATCGATAGTCTAGTTCTTAAAAGTTTCATGGGGAGTTCCCGTCCTGGCGCAGTGGTTGACGAATCCGACTAGGAACCATGAGGTTGCAGGTTCGGTCCCTGCCCTTGCTCAGTGGGTTAACGATCCGGCGTTGCCGTGAGCTGTGGTGTAGGTTGCAGACGCGGATCCTGTGTTGCTGTGGCTCTGGCGTAGGCCGGTGGCTACAGCTCCGATTCGACCCCTAGCCTGGGAACCTCCATATGCCGCAGGAGCGGCCCAAGAAATAGCAAAAAGACCAAAAAAAGAAAAAAAGAAAGTTTCATGGAATGCAACAATGAACTCATCAAGGCTTTTCTGTGTGTGTGGGTGGGAAGGTTTTAAACTCAAATTCAATTTATTTAATTGATATAGGGATCTTCAGGTTTTCTATTTACTCTTAAGTGAGCTTTGGCAATTTTCATTTTTCAAGAAATATATCTCTTTCATTTGAGGTGTCTATCATACCGGCATAACATTATTCACAGAATTACCTGATTCTGTATTTAAACAGAATATAGAATTACCTGATTCTGTATTTATAGAATCCATAGTGATGCCAGTTCTCTCATTTCTGATTTTGTAATTTATGCCTTCTTTTTTCTTCCTCTGATATATCTGGTTAAATATTTTCAATTTCATTGATCTCAAAGAACAACATTTTTGTATCTTTGTTTTTCTTGTTTCTCTATTATTTTCTTTATTCTACTTAATTTTGATTTAATGTACTCTTCTCCAGTTGTTTAAGGAGCAAGTTAGTATAATTATTTGAAAATGTCTTTTCTTATATAGCTATTTAATGCTACATATTTCAAATGTTGATATATAAGAAATTTCTTGATCCACATATATTGACTTAGTAAAGAGTTAGCTCATTGAACATTCTGAATTTTAATATATTATTGATTCTATTTGATTTTCTATATTCTATTGAGCTTTCAATCATATGCTGTGCATAGAGAGATTATTTAATTTCTGCCTTTTCTATAGTTATGTATCTTTTTTTCCTCTGTTTCTTTCTTTACTGCATTGACAAGATTTTAAATAACATTAAATTGTAGTAGTAGTAGTAGTAGTAGTAGTAGTAGTGGGTATGCTTGTCTATTACCAGCCTACAAGGGGGACTATCTTACCAATGTCAAATGAATGATTTGATTTTGCTTTCAGTTTGATATTTTTCATTAAATAACTGTCTTTCTTTCTTAGTAGTTTACTTCATTTTATGGGGACTGGAGATTGGAATTATAAAATGACTTTTCTAAGCAACTGTAACAACTTATTTGTGAATTATGAATATGATGAATTATAATGGTTCCTAATAATACATCATTACATTGTTTGAATAAGATCAAGTTGGTAACAGTTGATTGTTATTTTAATGTAATGTTAAATTAAATGTTTTGTTTTATTAGAAAGCTTGCATGTGGTATGTGATCTCACTTTATTATATTCATTTTAGTTTTGAACTTTTTTGTCATGTTTTAATATCAGAATTACATACAACTGTTTCACAGAACAAATTTAGAATATTTCTATATTCATCATATTCTAGAAAAGTTCATATAACATTATAAATATGTCTTCATTGAATGTTAGGTCTCAGCTGTAAAAAGAATTTGGGCACAGAGATTATTTGTGAATTAATTCTTTCATAAGTGGTATACATTTCTTTCCATAGTTATAGCTTCATTCAAATCTTCACCACTTCTTACATTATCTTTAATATTTTTATATGTTAGCAAAATGTACTTTTTGAAGTGGGAATGTTATTGCTAACTGAAAGTGGAAAAATTCAGAAATGTTAATTTTCTCTTTCTCTCATTTTTATTTATTTATTTGTTTGTTTGTTTTTAGTCCTAAACTCTTCTTAGTTCCATTTGTTTTGAACTCCTTTATTTCTCTCCCTGTGATAGCAGGATTTCCACATTGCACTCTTCTTCCCCTTCCCCCACCTTTTTTTTCAAGATTTTCATTGCATCTGGGTTCCAAAACTTGGTTCATCCTTTAATGTTTCACTTTTCAGTGAAATTTTGGTATAAGATGTGTCTTTTCAAATTAGCATCAAGTTATGCATTTTTAAACTTGTTATTGAATTTAAGAAATACAGAAAAATACAGATAGCATAAGTGCTAAAGCTCAGTTACCACAGAGTGAATTCATCCATACAATCAGCATCCAGGTCAAGGAAAAGAACTTTATCACCACCCCAGAAGCTTTGTGTTTCCTCCTAATCTCCACTTCCTCAGGTGTATTATTATCTTGACTATTGACACCATCATAATTATGAACTCATTTCGTACTTTCACACAAAAAGGTATGAATTATTATTTGTGTATATGATAGTTTTCATTCAACATGTATGTGATATTCATTCATGTAGTTACATGATGTGAGATTTTCTATTTTCACTGTTTTTGTATTTTATTCAGAATAGTGAAGATATCACAATTTATATATTCTGCTATTGATTGACAGTTAATTCTACTTTGAAGTTTTTAGGTATAATACTCCAATTAATGTCCTAGTATATGCATTTTGGTGCCACTATTCATGCATTGCATGCCTCTTGGAAGGTACCTAAGAATGGGATATAGTATATAAAAATATGTGTGTGTATGTATAAGATATACTAGTTAATCTAGATAATCACCAATTATTTGCTTCATCAGCTTTCATATTATTTTGATCACATTCTGATAATGTGTAGTAGTATCTCTCTGTGGTTTAAGTATATGGCTCACTGGTTTCTAAAGAGGCTGAGCGTTTTTTTTTTTTTTTTTTTCCACATATATATTAGCATTTGGATAAACTCCTTTGTGAAGTGCTTATTCATGTATTTTGCCTATCATTCTAATTGCATGGCTTGCTTTTTCCTAGCATCTTAAAGAAGTTGTAATGAATATGAGTCTTTTTTTCAGATATATGTATTGGAAATTTACCTTTAACTCTTTCTAAATATAGTAAGTTTTGATGATTGAGGGTTCTTGATTTTAATTTATCAATTTGTAATGGTTATAGCTTTTTATAGACTGTTTAAGAAATCTTTCTATACATCAGGATCTTAGAGTTACTCTATATTGTCACCTGGAAGTTTGTTAGACTGTCACAGGTATGCAAAAGGGTGAGCTGTTTCCTCCTCTCTTTAACGCATTGGTTATCAAAATACAGCACACAAAACCCAGCAATCACAAGTATCATCAGTCTTTGTTATTCATGCAGACAGAAGCAAAATAAAGATCTTTGGGTGAGTAGTAACAATTTCTCACCAGCAAGTATTAGCTTTTGGATATCTGAAAAAGGAGGGGGAAGACAGTGATTGAGGTATGAGGGAAAGATATAGAGAGGTTAATTCAAAAACATATTAGTTTAGATTAGATATGCCTATAGTATAAACTGAAATAGTGGAATTTAATATAAAAGAGGTGAATTAAGCTATAAAAGAGATAAAACCCACAGGTCCTGGTGTCTAAATATTTTTGGAAGGTGAAGCTGTCCAGGGTGATTTTAAAGAGTTTGATTTAGATAACTAGGTTTTAAGAACTGAGATAGAAGATATAGAAAAAGATAATTTCTTTATAAGGAGAAATAACTTTATTAATTTTTATGTTTTGTGTTTTAATTGTCTTTGAGATTTCTGGATAGAGAGGCCTGATGACTAGTTGGTAATATAATTTCAAAGCTCAAGAGAAAAATAAAACTAGAGACCAAAAATTAGGTCATTGGTGTGTAGATAGTATTGTTGATACTTGGAGTATTTCACAAAGAATGTCTTAATACTTGAAAACAAATTAATTAAGGATGCAGTAAAATATACTTTAAAATAAATGTAAACAAGATTAGAGCAAATAAGTAAAAAGATACCTTGATATAAGGGAAAATATTCCAGTAATAGTAGGATAGTAAATAAATGGATAAGTTGGCATATATGAGAAATGAACTTCTCCATCAGAAACTGGATTAGCAAGTCAAGTCATAGAAGTATAGAAAAGAATCATGAAACCAAACTCTGACAGTTCTATTCTTCAAGGGCCTTGAGGCCAGTATTCTCACTGGCTAATCCCAGGTTCTGTTAAAATCACTCTTGTTGTTTTTGTTGTTGTTGTGGTTGTATTATGTGTTTTAGCCTTAAAATCTGAAAAACAAACCCTTGACCGTGAGAAATGCACTGATATAGTGCCATGTTATACTACGCGCTGCCTTTGTAAGAAGCAGCATATCCATCTTTCCTGAGTGGTAAAGGCATAACCTTTTTTTTTTGTCTTTTTGCCTTTTCTAGGGCCGCTCCCGCAGCATATGGAGGTTCCCAGGCTAGGGGTCTAATTGGAGCTGTAGCCGCTGGCCTACATCAGAGCCACAGCAACACAGGATCCGAGCCGCGTCTGAGACCTACACCACAGCTCATGGCAACAGCAGATCCTTAACCCACTGAACAAAGCCAGGGATAGAACACGTAACCTCATGGTTCCTAGTCATATTTGTTAACCACTGAGCCATGACGGGAACTCCAAAGCATAACCTTTTGACCAACTGAAAGCTTCTATTTTTTAATGAGTTTTTTATAGTTAATTTGGAAATCCCAAACATAACTAATGTGATTCCTTAGGAATAAAATGCAAATGGGACAGAACTGATGATATAACTCTGAGAACTACAGTAAATTGAGAACAAAAGAAAAGCATTCAGTGAAGTCCTAGAGAGAAGAGAATGAATGAGAGATTCAGAGTAGAGAAAAATAATCGACAAGAATGAAGACAGTTATTTTAAAAGGATCAACAGTTTCAAAGGCAGCAATAGTGACAAATAATAAGACTGTAAATATTCAACTGGACATTCAACTAGAATTATGGACCTATGCAAGTAAGCTAAAATTCAAAACTAACATCTTAGAAGAACTTCCATCTCACTTTTCTCTAAGATTGTCCTTATTTCATGCAATAAAATGACTTTTTTTTTTTAAACCAAAGCAATCACTGAAAGAGTCCTGAACATAGTTGTTACCTTTTATTGAACATTTCTTATATCTTGGGCACTGTTAAATATTTTAGATATATTAATTAGTCTTTAGCCCAATAAATTAAACCTTATATTTATGTATTTTACAGATGGGCAACTGGGGGTTTAGAAAGTTTCATTCAAAAGCTACACACAGAGTATGTTTTAGTCACTATATATTTTTTGAGAACATTAATATCAATATCAGGATTTCTTCTTAATCCTCTTCATTATTTTGTTAACAGGCATTATTTCTCCAAGGGGAAAAATAAGTCTAGGAAACTAAAGAGAAGACAGAGAAGAATCTCAATTGGTGACACTTTTTTCAGCTTCATTTATACCTCAATTTTGAGACACTCTGTTAATTTAGGAATTAACAGAACGGTTACAAGACAGATGGTAGAAACTACCAAAGATTTTTTATTTAAGAGTATTTCTCGTCCATGGAATCTAGCTAGAAGACTCTATCAGTTATTGAAACATCCCCCACAAGCTAACTGCTTTCAGAAAGACCTGTATGACTAGCACAAGATGGTGCCACTAGCATATTATGATCAACACTTTGTGCCACTAGAACACTCTTACCAACTGGCCACAACCAGCTCATTAACACATCAATACACAGATGAAAAATTAAATCATCCCAATAGCCAATCTGTGATCAGAGTACAATCTCATAGTAATAACCTTGCAGTGCCTCTGCTAAACGCTAACCAGAAGGTGCAGAAATCCTCACTATTGCCCTCTGCAAAGTCTCAGGACACAATTTCTGGGGACTTCTATAACAGGGTTCTGAAATCACCATTATCTCACTGCAAACATCAGGCCACGCCTTCACTACACCTCCGTCAGAGAACTTCAGCGTGGACTAATAAGAGAACCCTAAGCTCGCCTTTGTCCCACTCCAAACCTCATATAACATCTTCACTTGACCTCACCAAGGCATCATTACTGAAGCCCAAGCAAACAGACTTGAGCTCACAATTACCCTTTCCCAAACCTCAGAATACATCTTCCCTAGACCTTTGCTGGACATCACCTACACAGAGGTCTACTCAAAGAGTGTTAAGTTCATCATCATACTCCCTAAATCATCAAGAAACACCTTCCCCAGACTACATATGGACATCATCATCTTTGGGACCTAATCAAAGAGCCTTTAATTCGGCATTATCTCAGTCCAAGCCTCAGAAAACAATGTCATTGGATAGCCTTTGGACATCATTATTACCTCACAATCAAAGATCTTTAAGCTCACCATCACTCAACTCTACACTTCAAATAAATGACTTGCTTCAGACAGAGTCTTCTTTGGAGCCCAGTCAAACAGATCTGATCTCACCGTTCCCTGACTCCATAGCTCAGAGAACACCTATATTGAGCTCTAATTCCAGTGTTCTGAGATTACCATTGTCCAATTCAAAACCAAGGAAATCACCTTTACCACATTCCATCCATCAGTCAAAGAGTTTGCCATTGTTCCAGCCTAAAATGCTTGATCGTGACTTCAGGACTCTGAGCTCAACTGTGTGTCACACCAAATTTCAGAACACCACTTCATTAAGTGACAAACCCAAAGCCGCAGATCTTTCTTCACTCCACCCTAAATCAAATACCTCAGGTCAATCATTATTAAGCTCCAAACATGGCATCAGGAACATAGCTGCTTTAACATTGAGCTCCAGACTACAGAGTAAAAGCAGTTTGTCTCTTTATGAAAAGACAGAATCAAATAAAGAAATTCCATGGACTTTTGACTGTATTTATCCCTGCATTGTTAAAGGTGGAACTGTCCCTGATGATGTTGTAAATAAAATTGTCAATTCTCTCTCCAAGACTAGAATTCAGAGAGATCTCTGTAGGCAGATTCTCTTTCGAAGGATGAGGGGAAGGCCAAATCCTCGTCCTGGTCCTCGCCTTTCATCAAGTTATATAGTTTGTTTAGCTTGTGCTTCCTGCATAAAATCTCAGTGTAACCATCTTACAGGAAGGAAAGATCCTCGTGCTGCTACACTATTTGTCATACCAACACCCGAGCCTACTTCTGAGGGAGAAATAGAGGTGAAACTAATTTTTATCCTTTCCCTACCAGAGACTTCTCTTTCAACTTCTCTCCCACTCCCTGTGAAAGAAAATCAGCCAGATGAAGTTCCAGATGAAAACCTTGATGGAATGGAGAAGATATCACAAATTTTCCCTACATCTGAACCTGATATCACCCAGGGGGTTAATACACAGAAAACATGTCTGGCAGTAGCCCCTGAAAACCAAGTTGTTAGCCAACAGCCCCAGGCTATTGACTGGCTGCTTTATGTGAAGAAAAGTAGTTATCCTCAGTCAGAATCCCTACTCCCATCCTCTTCTTCCTCTATATCTTCCTCCTCATCCTCCTCTTCGTCTTCGTCTTCCTCTTCCACTGTCCCTCCTGCTGCCCCTTTACTGCCTCCTTCAAAAGAGTCTCCCGGAGCATCTTCCCTCTCAGGCTGTGCTTTCCCTAAGGTACTCAGTTACCACCGGTTGCCTCCAGGGGTCTCCTGGCTTGAGTTTATATGTAGCAAAAATCACCAGCCACTTCCTGGAAAACCACATCAAAGCCAATCACCACCTTCCAAAACAAGGTCTATGAGGAATAGCACCACAGTAAAAAGGAGAAAGGGGCCAAAGATAATGTTGAAAATTTTCCAGACAAAGTTTCAGAATGAGAGAAATCTTGATTAAGTTAACTTTTGTGTTTCTTTGAGAGCAATTGACCTATTAGTTTTTTGACATTAGAGTTTGATTTCCTAGCATGCTTATTAAACTTAGTATTAACTAAGTGTGCCTCTATGTTTTAGCTGATGAAGCAACTAGTAAAGGGAAACTATTACTCCTAAGGTTATTTTCTAGTTAAATAATAGACCAGGATCACCCAGAAGCCAAAATTGAATCCAAAGTTTTTAACCAAATTCCTGGCTTATAGTAGCCACTATAAAATAATTGTTAAATGAATTGATAATAATTGGCCCCATTCGTCTTGCTGTGAACAGTATCTAACTCATTGCTGTTCTCCTTTCTCATAAGACATAAGAATGATAGTATCCTTGAACCAATTTATGCTAATCTGTTTCCCTGCCTCTAAAGAAAATTCAGATCATGTTCAACAGGTAAGGCTATATAGAGAAAGGCATCTTTTCAGTTATGTGTTCCTAGGGAAAATTCTTCTATGCTAAGATACTACATTCTGAAATGCAGTGATTTTACTTAACCTTCGTTAGCAAATCTCAAGAAATAACTAACCGGTACAGATAACCCTACTTCATGCTGACTGTGCCAACATTTAAGACACCTGTTCATCACTTCTACCTATACAACCTAAATGGGTTAATAAAAATGTTTTAAAAATGTTTTTGGTCCATTGGATCTACTAATAGTGGGAAAAGAAGGGAATTGTCTTACCCAATCACCTTCAGGGATTATCACTATCCCCAAGGGCTGGAATTAGTTTCTCTTGCATTTGTTAATGACTCATAGTTCTGCCTTTCAATTCCACATCTTTTCTAGTCACCAGGTTTCATATAGGCTATTTCCAAATGAAACATATTGCACAAACTTCTCAAACTCAACATGGTCAAACCAGAATTTATCATCTTTTATTTTACAATTTTCATTTTTATATTACAACCCTCTGCTCTCCGTGTTCCCTATTTCAGTGGGTGTACCACCATCTGTCATGGAGTCATGTTTGACTTTTTCTAATTGTTTACCCCTCTCCAAGTCCATGAGTTCCATGGTGTTTTTATCTCTAAAATCCAACTTTTTTCTGCAACCCCATTGCCATTGTCTTCTTGTGGTCATAGCATTTGTCAGGTAGATTGCTGCAGTAGCTTCTAAACAGTTTTGGGAAAAAATTTAATCGCAGCATTTTACTATTTACAACCATTTTATCATTGTCCATTGTTTACTGAGGAAAGTCTAAATTCCTTTTATGATTGAATCATGATAATCTTTCAAAATTCATTTCTTATTCTTCTCCATTCTCAGTCACATTAATTTCTTTAAAGTGAAAAGAATGTGCCAAGGCCTCTGTTGCATCCTTCACTTCTAATATAACAATTTTGCTGTCCAGAAAGATCTTTCTGTCTGCATTTTTGCTCTACAGGGCTCTGTTTTATCTTAACATCTTCTGGGAAAGCTTTTGCTGATCCACTTACAAAGAAAGGATTTAATTGGCCTTCTTTTTAATCATGAAACTCTGTTTTTATTCTTTATGCTGCTCTTAACCATATTATAAAGCAATTATATCTTGTCTGTCTTCACTCACTAGACTGAACATTTCTTGTTCACCTTGTTATTTCTGTTTTTTACCTTTTCCTTGAAATAGAGTACATTCCTGAAATATGTGTTGATATTGAAACAACGCTATTGAAGCTCTTCATCTTTTTTTAATTCTATGTGTAATAGTGCTTCATCTGTTTGCTTCTTTCCCATTTTAGTATTGAACTGTTTTTTGTACATTTTGTCTTAGTAAGAACATATATGAAAACATTACTGAAGACAGTACTGATCTGTGCCTTATTTCTCATGTTAAAAGTGTTCCTTTCTAGTATTTCAGTATTAAATATGATGTTTGTTTACACATAGCTGATCAATGATGATTAGGAAGAACTTAAGTGTGTGATAATGTGTTTAAAGCTTCCTTTAACATCTTTAGAAAGCCATTTTCT
This sequence comes from Phacochoerus africanus, assembly GCF_016906955.1. NCBI lineage: Eukaryota > Metazoa > Chordata > Mammalia > Artiodactyla > Suidae > Phacochoerus > Phacochoerus africanus. Next base: position 247,468,124 of record NC_062544.1, on the reverse strand, counting down.
TATGCTTTATACATTTGAAGCATTTCTTTTGAAGACACACATCACTTGTATAATTACTTATTTAATATGTTCTCTACTGGACTAAACTTCATGAGTGGAGATCCTGTATCTACTTTGTTTACCACTAACTTCTCAAAATCTGGTGATACCTGGAATATAATAACTATTCAATAAATGTTTATGGAATTAAATTAAACTGAGTTCAACTTATTTTTATATCTTCATTTACATGTTTAATTTTCCACTGTTTAGCTTATTTTCTAAACTTTATGCCTCATTGTAGTTTTTTAATTTTTCTCTGTTTATTGGACTATGGTTAAATTGTTTTTAACTTCTCCATTGTAGTGGCAGTTATTTATTTTGTTCTTAACTAAAACAGTGTCTACTTCCAATATTTTTTCAAAAGAATTTTTAAACTTTTATTTTCTATTTTTTTTAAATTTGAAAATAATATTGCATAAAACTTAAAGGGAAAAATGCATGGCAATAAAAATATCCAACTTTCCTTCCAGCTCTTATTGACACACCAAGAGATTTCAAAGTAGGGAAAAACATATATCATACCAGGAAAGTGAAGACATTTCTGTTAGTTCTTGTACAGGGGAGATCAAATTTAAGAAAGGCAGAGGGACTCAAAATTTACCACAGTTAAATAGAAATCATCTTTAAAGTAATAAAAAAATATTAATTGTATTTCATTAGTGCCCTTTTCTTAAATGAAAAGGCCTGGCCATGCAAACAGTTTGCGTAGAAATCAGGAAATAGAACGTGGATTCTATTGTTTTTTTTCAAATGTTTTTTCACATTTTGATCAAACTAATTGATGTAGATTAGTATGGCATATCTGAATGAGAATTTGACAATAATATTGAAACTTTAATAACATACACAATCATTTTACTTATGATCATTTTCCTTGGAATTTATTTTAAAGAAAATTTCATGACTATTTAGTGTCATATATCAAGTAAGTACTGTGTTTTTTTATAATAGTGAGGAATTAGAAAAAATCCAGAAGTTCATTACTAGAAAAGTGTTTAAATACACCATTATTCGTACATGTGATGTTTTTTTCTAGCGGAAAAAAAAAAAACTTTATTTCTATATTGCATCTACATTTATGTTGGGGATAAAACTACCTTCTTTAGGAAAGTATCCTCTTGAGAACCTCAAGCATGGATAGTGATCCTCAGCATGTGTTGGAAAAGGAAAGTAAAACAAAGAGGAGGTAGATGAGCCACTGCATTTAAATTTCAAAAGAAACTTTTCCATGAAATACAGTGAAAAGAGGGAAGAGAATGTATCATTTATGATTTAAATGAAAATATATTCAGATTATAATGCAGGTCATATGCAGTTTATACATGATCCCAACCTTGTAAAACACTGAAATTTTGCATATATATATGTGTGTGTGTGTGTGTGTATGCATTTGTGTAAAATCTATTTTATATATATGGAGTGACTGGAAGTAACCACCAAAATGTTTTAAAAAAAGTGATTTTTACTGGAGAATAGTTACAATGGAGTCTTTAGGAAATGGGTAGGTTTTTTCTTTTTTTTCCCTACATTACCAAATCTTCAACGAATATGATTTTTTTACAATCAACTTAAATGTAATAAAAATAAAAAAATGAAATGCATTGTCTCTTCTACTTTAGATGAAGTATATAGCATACAATTTTGCTGTTCTAATCTTCCCACTTTTTGATATCATTAGTGGCTTTACAAATGATACATACAGAAAACATATTTTTATGAGATATCTTCAGGAGATATGCATTTCTACTGTTTTAAAAATCTATTAAAATATTTTAAAAATTTCATATTCTCTACTTCAGCATTCATTGCCAGACTTCTCACACCATTCTTTTATTTCCTTTTGCATTTGTTTATTTTTATTTTTATTTAATTTTTAATTTAATTTAATTTTTTTAGGACTGCAGATGCAGTATATGAAAGTTCCCAGGCTAGGGGTTGAATTGGAGCTGCAGCTGCTGGCCTATGCCATAGTCACAGCAACGCCAGATCTGAGCCAAATCTGCTACCTACACCACAGCTCACAGCAATGCTGGTTCCTTAACCCACTGACTGGAGCCAGGGATTAAACCTGCATCCTCATGGATGCTAGTACTGTTCATTTCCACTGAGCTACAATGGGAACTCCTGTTTATTTTTAATTATAAAATATTTTAAACCCATAGAGAGTGATGGTCAATATGTTGACTAAGCAGCTGTATCAAATCTTGTTCTTTGGTCACATTTACTTCATGTGAAATAAAACATTATTGATACAAGTGATAACCCTTGTGTATATAACCATTCAGGACTCCAATCCTATTCTGCACTCTCCAGAAGTAATTGCTGTCATGAGTTTTCCATAAATCATATTTATCTATTTTTTAAGAAATTTGCTAAATATTTATGGAGCCATACAAATCTATCTTTTGGATGTTTTAAAGCTTGTACATATTTTATTATAATATATTTTAACATTTTAAAATGGTTTTTTGTAATCGTTGTTGTTGATTTGGGGGCCACACCTATGGCATATGGAAGTTCGCAGGCTAGGGGTTGAATTGGAGCTGCAGCTGCCAGCCTACTCCACAGCCATAGCAACGCAGGATCCGAGCCATGTCTATGACCTATAATACAGCTTATGGCAATGCAGGATCCTTAACCTAGAGGATCCTTAATCCCAAGCAAGGTCAGGGATTGAACCTGCATCCTCATGGATAGTAGTCGGGATCATTACTGCTGAGCCACCACAGGAACTCCTAAAATGTGTTTTTTGATCTGGAGTGTGTTTTTGAAATTTATTCTTGTTTTAAGATACAGATAAGTCATTCATTTTCACTTCCACTGATGTATATATATATACACACTTATATTATCTATACAGGTATACACACACACACATATCCATACATAGATACTCTATAACTGCACAGTGTGAAGTTATTACAATTTATACATTCAGTTTTTGGTTGAGTAATTTACATTTTTTATCATCACATGTTACATTGACATTCTTTAAAAAAGGTTTGAGATATAATTAACATATAACATATTAGTTTCAACATAATGGGGTACCACATAATGATTTGATGTTTGTATATATTTCAAAATGATAAACACAATAAGTCCAGTTAACTTCCACCCTCATTCATAGTTACACATTTTTTTTCTTGTGATGAGAACTTTTATCTACTTTCTTAGCAACTCTCAAATAGGCATTATAGTATTGTTAACTATAATCACCATACTCACTCTTTTTCATGTCCTACTTTGCATGTGTGGGAAGGTCTCAAGAATCATGAGAATTCTTGGTCCATGGATTAACAGCATAGTATCACTTAGATCTTTTTAGAAATGCAGACTTTCATTTCATCTCAAATATACTAAAGAATAGTCTGTATTTATAAGATCATCAGATATGTTTTATGCAATTTGAGAAGCATTTGTGAAACACTGTTAGAGTACATAACTTAGAGTAGAATTGATTGCAACAGTGCTATCCCATAAAAAATACAACATGAGTCATATAAAATTTTTAAATATCTTGTAGCCATATTAGAAAGCAGAAAGAAATCAGTAAAATTGTTTTAATGGTATATTTTATGTAACTCCCTATACCTAAAAGTGTTCCAATTAGAAATGGATTAACACTTGTTCTCAGCCAGGGTTGATTTTGTCCCTAAGGGATATATGGCAATATTTGCAGACATTTTGGAAAGATGTTTTAGACGTTCTAAGTCATGACTAGATAGGGGCCAAGGATGCTACTAAATATCATACAATGCACAGGATAACCCACAACAAAGAATTTTCCATTCTAAAATTTTAATAGTGTTAATGTTGAGAAATTCAAATCAATATAACAAATATTAGTATGCTATGCTAATACACATTTGCTCCAGGTATTCAGATCTCTTGAACTGAACACTTAGAGCACATCACAATTCAGACTAGCCACACTGTGAGCACTCAATAGCCCTATTGAATAGTATAGGATTATAGCATGAATTTTTGAAAAATTTGCTGAATACTGCCAAATTACTCCTCAAAGTGTTTATACTAATATACATGCCCACATGAGATTACGGAAAATTTGTCCCATCAAAATTTTCTTAATTGTGCTGCTTTTAACTTATAAAATAGTCTTAAAATTTATTTATTTAACTTTTAAAGTAATATTTTGCCTGTTTTTTAGTTTACTATAGGAAAAGAAAATGAATCACTAAGGGAAAAGATGGCGAGTTGGGCTGGGATGTTCGGGAAAGAAACCAGAGGCAGCACTTTGCGAGACTGAAATGGAGTTTGAGACAGGCTGGCTGATGAGATTGTCTATCTCCCTCCCCCTTAGCGTTCTCAATTAAGTTTTGCTTCTGCACCAGCTGCATTGGCTATTTTTCCTCAAAACCAATTTTCACATTACTGAATTTTATTGTGATAAAGTGCTTTCCCTTCTTTTTTCCCTTGTCCCCCTCTTTCTCCTCTTCCTTATTCTTTCTTTTTCTTTCTTTTCTAATCTGGAACAATCTATATAAACCATTTGTCAAGGAGAACCTTCAGGGAAAAAACCTCAGCTTTAAACCTCTTTCATTGGCTTGTTCCTTTTTCTAGGAGAATTCATCAATTTTCGTTCTGTTCTAAATCATTGTCAAATAGCATTTACATTTCCAATCTTTCCCCCAAAATCTTAGCCTCTTCTCCCCACTATCCCCCCAATACCTCCAATAAGACCCAGTAAATTTGTAAATTTCCTAAATAGGACACTGGACTGGTTTCATACAAATGAACTACAGGATCCTTGGCAAGACATTTAGCCTCTGCAAATCTCAGTTTATTCATTTTTAAAGCAAAAGAGTTAAAATGTACATTTCCTAGATTTTTTGTATATTTTTGCATATAATGTCCTTAAATAATAAATTACAGCTAAATCTATCCCCACTAAATCACACAGTATGTGACTTCCTTTCTTTCTGCTTTTGTTCCACAGTATTCTAAATGTAATAACTATATAGTTATTAACATCATAGTAATTGACTGAATTTAAGAAGAGTCACGTAAACCACCATTTTCTTTTTTGCATTATTGAAAATATGAGGTGCTAATAAAAAGAATGAAGATGGAAACAGGCTCATTTTTTGATTCATTCATTTTCATAACACCAAGTATACTTTTATCCAGTTACTATCCAAGGAAACTGCAACCTCTCAAACATCATCTAAACTCCCTGTGCCTTAAACTCTTTCCAGAAAAAAACATAGAACTGAACTATATAACTCTCTGGTCTAAATGTTTGTTTCTCTTCCAGGCTGAAAAAATAAAAAGTGACTTTACCATTCAGCGATAGTGATCATGTGTTCTGCATTCTTGGGCTCAGATACTCTCAGATTTAGGCTCCATCACTAAGCACAGCTCTGCAAACCAATCACAGTGAAAACCTGTTCCCATAGCAAATAGGGATGATGTTAGCGTCTGTCACAGAGTAATCCTGAAATATGAGTAGCATTTCTACCTATATTAGTGTTTTGCTGAAATTTTTTCTTTCTCTTATTATAGATTCTGTTTGTGTTTTTAACAAGTACTATTTAGAAACATAACTTAAACCTTTTTGATGCTTTAGGATAATAATAACCAGAGACTCATATTCAAACACCAGTTACTATACTCCTTAGTAGTCACTTCTGTCTATTAAATCTTTATTCCATTTTGACCATGGTCATGCAGGTCAAGGCTGCTTATTGCTCATTGACAAAGTCTGAGCTCTTCAGCCTACCATACAGGGTCCTCCATAATTTTGCCTGTATCAAATCTCTTTCATCATCTACTATTTTTCACAAAGTGCTATGTCTATAACGCACTTTGACTCCATATCTTCTTTCCCACTGGCAATTTCTAAAACATACCCAGTATTTTTCTGCATCTCAGGCCTTGCTCACACCCCTTGGCCCCATTTAGAATACACAGCATCTACATCCAACTACATCAATATCCTCTCCATCTTCTGAGCTCAACTCTGTTAACAATCTATCAACATCCCAGCTTATACTCTAAACCACTGATTTTTCTTGCTTTGCATTCCTATGCATTGGACCTGGGGTTTTTTAAACTATAATTATACACAGATTTCTTCAATTAATTTATTTACTTTTTCATTTCACCTACGAGATTGTAGATGCCCTAAAGTCTAAACCTTTTCAACATATTTCCCTCAATCTTTACACTGTACTGTATAGGGTCTAACCATCAGTAAATGACTTACCAATAAATATTTAAATGAATATTTGGTCCTAGATAAAAAGTATAAAGGGATGTACCAAGAGCGATTTTTGTTGCATATAGAAAAAGACTTTTCCTAAAAGTTGTATTGATTCCTACAGTGAGGAAAATGGTGTGTCAGAATCACATTCTGGAGTTTGTTCCAGGCTTATGCTAAAAACCAAGAAGTATTTGAAAAGGTAATACTGAAGTGTTAGAATCTTTCACTAAAGAAGTGTTAATTGTAGTGCTATAGAAAAGGAAAATGAATTGAAATATAACCACACGCTTCTTGGTTAACCAAAAAAATTAAGAGGCAATACATATGTAATAAATTGGAAATGATATTTTAAAGGTTAAGATCATACTATACTATTCACAAGAGAAAGAAAGATTTTGAGAACTGTAATATGAAATTTATTGCATTTAATGCTCTTATTCATGACCCAATTTCAGTCTTCATCTCTTCGAGCAGTTTGCAATTATCTTGAATGTCCATTAGAGAGAGAAAAAAAAGTGTTTATTCTTCATCTTCAATAATAGTAACAAGTATAAAACTACTTGTTTTTTGAGAAAACCATCTTGCCTTCACTCAAGATTATACTTTGTACTTTCAAAATCAATCCCACTTCAATACTTAAGCATATTTACTATAAATTTGCAATTCTGAGTGGCTCATAGCACTATTTTGGGTCTGAAAAAGTATCCAAAGAATTTCTAAAAGATTGTTTAGAGATTTTAAAAGATAAATAACATTTTTATTGATTAACACCTCCAATGTGCCATCTCCCCTAAAGCTGCATAATACTCATAAAATTTAAAGCATATTATCATCCCAATTGTACTGAGGAATAAGGGGAGATCCAGAGAAGGGCTTATCAGTCTAATACTGTGGTTTACACAATGGTCAAGGAAAGGTTTTTTTAAAAAGTTTAGAACAGCATTTTCAAATTCAATGGCCATTAGCCACATGTGGCTGTGGAACACTTGAAATGCAGTTAGTGCCACATCTTAAAATTTAAAGGCTGTGTAAAATGGTTTGTAAAAGTATATAAAATGGTTTTCCAAAAAATGCAATGTTAGTCTCATTGTCTACATTTTCTTGACCTACTGCAGCATTTCAAGATATTATTGTTTTATTTTAGGGGGCATGTTGGGACATGTGCCTTATTTCCAGTATCACACATAACTGTGTCACAAATCTAAGTGATAATGTATTCATTCAACTCAAATGACTTTTTTAATTCAGTGATATAATATTGCGATGTGTTTATTTGGGTATTTTATATGAACTGAGCAAGTTATAGTATCAATTATACAACTTGTAGTTGGTTTAAATGGAAATGCATGTGAGCATTTTAATTCTAATATAATTAGAAGTATTTTTAGTTTACAAATAAGTATGGGTGCACTGTACATTTAAAATGAACATATACTACTATGCAGAATGAAATGGAGATGTGGAAGCCAGTACTATGACTAAAATAATAGAAAAAAGTGAAAGAACATTTGTCAAAAATTTATAATGAATGCCAGTTGCAGTATGTTGCATCAGAGCAACACACAAAACTTTTCTATTCATTGTGTTAAAAATCTAAATAGTGCTGTGTAGCACTGGGAACTATGTCTGGTCACTTATGATGGAGCATAATAATGTGAGAAAAAAGAATGTATACATGTATGTGTCACTGTATAGTAGAAAATTGACAGAGCACTATAAACCAGCTATAATGGAAAAAAATAAAAATCACTATGTATTAAAAAAATCTAAATAATATAGGGAGTTCCCTGGTGGTCTAGTGGTTAAGGATCCAGTGTTGTCACTGTGGTGGCTTGGGTCACTGCTGTGGTGTAGATTCGATCCCTGGCCTGGAAACTTCCACATGCCACAAAAAAAAAAAAAAATTAAAATAATACAGTGAGCAATATAGAAAACATTTCCAGCAAATAAATTTTCTATCAACAGTCAACCTGTTAACAATATTAGTTGCCTGAAAACAGATTACTTGTCTACCAAAAAATTTAAAAATAATTTTTAATGGAATTTTTTTCTAAATCAGTATTGATGTTAATAAAAAACAAATAAAAGTATTCTAATGACCACTTTGGGAGGTATAAACATAAGATGGATTCAAACTATTAGCCATTAATAATATCTAAACCAAAATGTGGAATTAATAAACTTAAAAACATTTTAACTTTCTTGTTATTTTAAAAAGGAAAGCAAAAATACTGTGCTGTATCACAACATACTATGCGTGACATTAAAGTTTTATGGATAACTATTTTAAGGATAGCATTGTTGCTATTTCTTTTCTAAATAATTGAAAAGGAAAAACGAGACCAAGAAAAATTCGTCTAATCAAAAACAGAATGAGTACGATTTTTTTAAAGTAGTTTTTAAAAAGCAGATTAAAAAGAAAAATAAAATATAAGGGTGCATCTAAATTAAACATGTCAGGCAATGAAAAACAAAGTACATTAAATAAATCTGCCAACTCTAAATATACTCAAACTAGAATTTAACATAGGTAAATGCCTTTTTTCAGTAATTTGCCTAAAAAGTAAAGGCAACAAAAATTTAAATGACAGAAATTATATTTTTAAAATGGTATTCATTAATTTAGTTTTTATACATGATTTGAATTTATAATTCTGACAGATTCTAAAATGGCTTGGATTCTTGCACAATAAATAAAATATTTACATGGGGGAATGGAAAAATTATATTAGTTATGGAAACTTCATTACAAAATCTTGAGGGAAGACTAAAAATAAAGTTACTAAGGTGAAATAGCTTCAGTTAAGCCACCCAACAATGACTCTTAGAATACAAATTATCCAAAAATTTAAAAATATCAAACTAATTTAAAATTGGGGGAAAATGCAAACACTTTTCTTTAGTTTTGGATAGGGTGTACATTATCTAAGACACTATCCAATCAATATTTTGGGAGCGTTTTTCTTCAGAGAACATGCAAGTTAACAAAGACATGTAATTTAGAACATAAAAATAGAACTTGTAGCTTGAATATTTTTAAAGCTTTTCCATCTGCTAAAGATGAATTTTAGTTAGATTATGGAAAAATTAATTTTTATCCTCATGGTCCTTCAGCTAGTTATATTAGGCCAAAATTCTAGATTCATTGGAATTAAGAATGATGTTTGCTTTATTGTTTCATACCACTCTAATATGTGTGCTCAAATTTCTGAAGTAATTATGTAAAAAGTACAATGTATGCAGTTGTTAGAATTATTTGATATATACATATGCAAGTGCTACGAATCTCTGCCTGTTTATGGAACACATTAAAAGAGAATAAATATAATGATCTTGTGTTTTTTGCCAATTCTTGTTGGTTGTGTTGTGGACAAATGCTATAAAGATTTTCTGTACAGTTAATTTAAAATTTTCTTGAAACAAAAGGGATGCTTACCAAATATTCAGTAATCTAAGACAAAAAAAGGCAGTGTAATTTACATGTTTTATTGATATGACATTGCATATGAATAAGCAAAATTTGTAGCACCAAAGAAAGAAAAGGCTTATTTAAGAACTAGCAAGATAGGTAGAAGAATTTGTTTTGAAATGATAATTTATTTCTTATTTTTTTTAATTAGAGTTGATTCACACAATGTAGTACCAGTTTCTGCTGTACAGCAAAGTGACTTATTCATACATATATACATATATATTCCCTTTCTTTTTTTTATTTTTATTTTTTTTATTTTCCCACTGTACAGCAAGGGGGTCAGGTTATCCTTACATGTATACATTACAATTACATTTTTTCCCCCACCCTTTCTTCTGTTGCAACATGAGTATTTAGACAAAGTTCTCAATGCTATTCAGCAGGATCTCCTTGTAAATCTATTCTAAATTGTGCCTGATAAGCCCAAGCTCCCGATCCCTCCCACTCCCTCCCCCTCCCATCAGGCAGCCACAAGTCTCTTCTCCACGTCCATGATTTTCTTTTCTGAGGAGATGTTCATTTGTGCTGGATATTAGATTCCAGTTATAAGTGATATCATATGGTATTTGTCTTTGTCTTTCTGGCTCATTTTACTCAGTATGAGAGTCTCTAGTTCCATCCATGTTGCTGCAAATGGCATTATGTCATTCTTTTTTATGGCTGAGGAGTATTCCGTTGTGCATATATACCACCTCTTCCGAATCCAACCCTCTGTCGATGGACATGTGGGTTGTTTCCATGTCCTGGCTATTGTGAATAGTGCTGCAATGAACATGCGGGTGCACGTGTCTCTTTTAAGTAGAGTTTTGTCCGGATAGATGCCCAAGAGTGGGATTGCGGGGTCATATGAAAGTTCTATGTATAGATTTCTAAGGTATCTCCAAACTGTTCTCCATAGTGGCTGTACCAGTTTACATTCCCACCAACAGTGTAGGAGGGTTCCCTTTTCTCCACAGCCCCTCCAGCACTTGTTATTTGTGGACTTAGTAATGATGGCCATTCTGACTGGTGTGAGGTGATATCTCATGGTAGTTTTGATTTGCATTTCTCTTATAACCAGCGATGTTGAGCACTTTTTCATGTGTTTGTTGGCCATCTGTATATCTTCTTTGGAGAAATGTCTATTCAGGTCTTTTGCCCATTTTTCCATTGCTTGATTGGTTTTTTTGCTGTTGGGTTGTATAAGTTGTTTATATATTCTAGAGATTAAGCCCTTGTCCGTTGCATCATTTGAAACTATTTTCTCCCATTCTGAAAGTTGTCTTTTTGTTTTCTTTTGGGTTTCCTTTGCTGTGCAAAAGCTTGTCAGTTTGATGAGGTCCCATGGGTTTATTTTTGCTCTTATTTCTATTGCTTTGGGAGACTGACCTGAGAAAATATTCATTAGGTTAATGTCAGAGAGTGTTTTGCCTATGTTTTCTTCCAGGACTTTGATGGTGTCCTGTCCTATATTTAAGTCTTTCAGCCATTTGGAGTTTATGTTCGTGCATGGTGTGAGGGTGTGTTCTAGTTTCATTGCTTTGCATGCAGCTGTCCAGGTTTCCCAGCAATGCTTGCTGAATAGACTTTCTTTTTCCCATTTGATGTTCTTGCCTCCCTTGTCAAAGATTAATTGACCATAGTTGTCCGGGTTTATTTCCGGGTTCTCTATTCTTTTCCATTTGTCTGTCTGTCTGTTTGGATACCAGTACCACACTGTTTTGATGACTGTGGCTTTGTAGTATTTCTTGAAGTCTGGGAGAGTGATGCCCCCTGCTTGGTTTTTGTTTCTCAGGATTGCTTTGGCGATTCTGGGTCTTTTGTGGTTCCCTATAAATGTTTGGATTGTTTGTTCTAGTTCTGTGAAAAATGTCATGGGTAATTGGATAGGGATTGCATTGAATCTGTAGATTGCTTTGGGTAGTATGGCCATTTTTACAATATTGATTTTCCCAATCCAGGAACATGGACTATCTTTCCATTTCTTTACATCTTCTTTGATTTCTTTGATGAAAGTTTTATAGTTCTCGGCATATAGGTCCTTTACCTCCTTGGTCAGTTGTATTCCGAGGTATTTGATTTTGTGAGGTGCAATTTTAAAAGGTATCGTATTTTTGTATTCCTTTTCTAATGTTTCATTGCTGGTATACAGAAATGCAACTGACTTCTGAATGTTAATCTTATATCCTGCTACTTTGCTGAATTTATGAATCAGTTCAAGGAGTTTTGGGGTTGAGTCCTTAGGGTTTTCTATGTATAGTATCATGTCATCTGCATACAGTGACAGTTTGATCTCTTCTCTTCCTATATGGATGCCTTTTATTTCTTTTGTTTGTCTAATTGTTGTGGCTAGGACTTCCAAAACTATGTTGAAGAGCAGTGGTGAGAGTGGGCATCCCTGTCTTGTTCCAGATTTGAGTGAGAAGGCTTTCAGTTTTTCCCCATTGAGGATTGTATTTGCTGTGGGTTTATCATAAATGGCTTTGATTATGTTCAGGAATGTTCCCTCTATACCCACTTTGGCGAGGGTCTTGATCATGAATGGATGTTGGACTTTGTCAAATGCTTTTTCTGCGTCTATTGAGATGATCATATGATTTTTGACTTTTTTTTATGTTAATGTGGTGTATGATGCTGATTGATTTGCGAATGTTGAACCATCCTTGTGAACCTGGGATGAACCCCACCTGGTCATGGTGTATAATTTTTTTGGTATATTGTTGGATTCGGTTGGCTAAGATTTTGTTGAGAATTTTTGCATCTATATTCATCAATGATATTGGGCGATAGTTTTCTTTTTTGGTGGTATCTCTGTCTGGTTTTGGAATGAGGGTGATGGTGGCATCATAGAATGTCTTTGGGAGTATTCCTTCTTCTTCAACCTTTTGAAAGAGTTTAAGGAGGATGAGCACCAATTCCTCTTTATATGTTTGATAAAATTCACCTGTGAAGCCATCTGGTCCTGGACTTTTATTTGTAGGGAGTGATTTTATGACCTCTTCAATTTCATTTCTAGTGATCGGTCTGTTCAGTTGGTCTGTTTCTACTTGATTCAGTTTTGGCAGGCTGTAAGATTCTAGAAAATTGTCCATTTCTTCCAGATTGTCAAACTTGTTGCCGTAGAGTTGTTCATAGTATTCTCTTATGGTTTTTTGTCTTTCTGCTGTGTCTGTTGTGATTTCTCCTTTTTCATTTCTAATTTTGGTTATTTGGGTTCTTTCTCTCCTCTTGTTAGTGAGTCTGGCCAGGGGTTTGTCAATTTCGTTCACCTTTTCAAAGAACCAGCTCTTGGTTTTATTAATTTTCTCTATTGTTTTTTGAGTCTCTATTTTATGGATTTCTTCTTTGATCTTTATAATTTCCTTCCTTCTGCTGACTTTAGGCCTGTTTTGTTCTTCATTTTCTACTTCATTTAGGTGGAGGGTTAAGTTGTCAATTTGGGATCTTTCTTCTTTTTTGAGAAAGGCCTGTATTGCTATAAATTTCCCTCTGAGCACTGCTTTCGCAGCATCCCATAGATTTTGAGCGGTTGTGTCTTCATTATCATTTGTTTCAAGGTAGTTTTTAATTTCCTTTTTGATTTCCTCATTGACCCATTGGTTTTTTAGTAGCATGTTGTTTAGTCTCCATGGAGTAGGTTTTTTCTCTTTCCTTTTCCCATGGTTGGTTTCTAATTTCATGGCATTGTGGTCAGAGAAGATACTTGAGATAATTTCTATGCTCCTAAATTTATTGAGATTCGCTTTGTGTCCCAATATGTGGTCGATTCTTGAGAATGTTCCATGAGCATTTGAGAAGAATGTGTATTCTGCTTTTTTTGGATGTAGTGTCCTGAAGGTATCAATTAAGTCTAACTTTTCTCTTGTTTCCTTTAGGATCTCTGTTGCTTTATTGGTTTTCTGTCCAGAGGATCTGTCCATTGATGTGAGGGGGGTATTAAGGTCTCCTACTATGATTGTATTCTCATCAATCTCTCCCTTTCTGTCTGTTAATATTTGTTGTATGTATCTGGGTGCTCCTGTATTTGGGGCATATATGTTGACGATAGTCACATCCTCTCCTTGGATGGATCCCTTAATCATTAAGTAGTGTCCTTCTTTGTCTTTCTTTATGTCTTTTGTTTTAAAGTCTATTTTGTCTGATATGAGCATTGCAACTCCTGCTTTTCTGTCATGTCTATTGGCGTGAAATATTTTTCCCCACCCTTTCACTTTCAATCTATATGTATCTTTTGTCCTAAGGTGGGTTTCTTGTAGGCAGCATATTGAAGGTTTTGGCCTTTTTATCCACTCAGCCACTCTGTGTCTTTTGATTGGGGCGTTCAGTCCATTGACATTTAAGGTGATAATTGATAGATGATTATTTATTGCCATTTGAGTGTTTTTTTTTCATTTTTTGCAAATGCAATATTTGGTTTTGCCTTGTGGTTGCCCTGTTTTTTAAGTATGCTAACCCCTTCCCATAATTGTGTGTTTTAGCCTGATGGTCCTGTAAGTTCAAACACTTCATTACTATATTAAAATTAAGAAGAGAAACATACAAACAAACAAAAAGGGTTATTTACTTCCTAACATCCCTTGCCCACATTTTATGGTTTTGATGACTCTTTTTTATTTTTTTCTTTTTAATTTTATTTGGTTTGAGGCCTGTTCATGATTAAATCTGTATGCTGGCTTATTTGAGTGACTGCTCTCTGATTGCAGTTTCCTCAGTCCTAGTTCTTCCTCTTCTTCTTTTTTTTTTCTTTTCTTTTTTCTTCCCTTTCCTTCCTTTCTTTTTGGTTTAGAGAAGCGCTTTCAATATTTCCTTTAACCTGGGTTTTGTGGTGCAGTATTCTTTAAGTTTTTGTTTGTTGGAGAAAATTTTTATTTCCCCTTCTATTTTAAATGATATTCTTGCTGGATAGAGTATTCTAGGTTGCATATTTTTTCCTTTGAGCACTTTAAATATCTCTTGCCATTCCCTCCTGGCCTGTAGTGTTTCTGTAGAGAAATCAGCTGATATTCTTATGGGGGTTCCCTTGTAGGTAACATTCTGTTTTTCTCTTGCTGCCTTTAGGATCCTCTCTTTATCACTAACTTTTGCCATTTTTATTATGATGTGTCTTGGTGTGGGTCTGTTTGGGTTCAGTTTGTTTGGGGCCCTCTGTGCTTCTTGTATCTTGAACCCAGCATCCTTTAGATTGGGAAGTTTCCAGCGATAATTTCTTCAAATATATTTTCCATCCCCTTATCTTTTTCTACTCCTTCTGGAATTCCTATTATGCATAGATTGGCCTGCTTTATATTATCCCATAGGTCTCTTATATTGCTTTCCAGTTTTTTGATTCGGTTTTCTGTCTGTTGACCGGATTGAGTGATTTCCATTATTCTATCTTCCATATCACTGATTCATTCTTCTGCATTATTCATTCTGGTTTTTACTGCCCTTAGTTCAGTTTGCATCTCTGCAAATGAATGTTCTAGTTTTTCTTGGCTCCTCCTTATATGTTCTAGTTCCTTTCTGAGGGTGTCTGCATTACTGTTCATATCTTCTCTTAATTCCTTCAGTATTTTCACTATTTCTCTTTTGAACTCCAGGTCTGTCAGACTGCCGAGATCTGTTTCATTGTTGACTGTTTTAGGTGAGTTCTCCTGTTGGTTTGACTGGGGGTGGTTTCTCTGCTTCTTCATCTTGCTTGTTGTTTTCTTTCTCCTGAGGGAGTTGTACTCTCCGTTATCAGGCAGTGTTTGCCTTGTCACTGCCGTGGACTATTTCCTAAGGGCTGGCATTGTTGGTCAATCTTTTTTGAGGCAGTGTGGCTTTTCTGGAGTGTTGATGGAGCTGACAGTGTTTCTTTGAAGCAAAGGAGGACTTCCTGAGGGCAGACAGGACTGGGAGTCCACACCACGATGGTAGCAGATTTCACTTGGTCATGCAGATCTTGCTCTGGTGTTTTTAGGCTGTGGGGTTCTTGCAGGGGGTTGGTGGTGTTGGGCATCTGTTCCTCAGGGGTGCAGCACCCCCTGGGGGCTGGAGCAGCTATCTGGGTCACTGAAAACCTAAGAGGCTCTTCCCTAGGGCAGCCCAACTCAGGAGGATGTCCTGAGAATGTAGGCGGATCTTTTCACAGTCTAACCAAGCTTGTTGCAGCTTTTCTGGGCTGCAGGGGGTCCTCCAGGGGGCTCGTGGTGCTGAGCAGCTATTCCACGGGAGTGGGGCACCCCCTGGGGGCTTGGGCGCATAGCAGGGCCGTTGGAAACCCAAGAGGCTCCTCCCCGGGGCAGCTGACTCAGAAAAACCATCCGGGAATTAGGCAGATCTATTCACGGCCTGGCTAGGCTTGTTCTAGCTTTTCTGGGCTGCAGGCCTTTTCTCGGGGGCTGGTGGTGTTTGGTGCTACTCTGCAGAAGTGTAGCCCCTCCAAAGGGCAAGCAGGCCTGTGCAGGGACAGCCCCTGCGGTGGTAGGCTTCAGGCAATTGTTGAGGCCAGCGTAGGGGGTGGTGGGGGTGGGGGGAGGGGATGTACTGGGAAGCACAGCTTTCAGCTAGCTAGCGGGCCTGTAAGCTTGCTGTGGCGTGGGGGGTATTCTTTGGGGACCCACCCCTTCTTCTCTCCCCTCCCCAGCACAGGCGCAGACTAGGCTCTTCTCCCAGGTTCCCTCTGTTGCGGCTTTCCACTTCCCCGCCCCTAGAGTATTGCTCCTTTCCTCCGCGACAGCTTTGTTTTCTAGTCTCCCAGGCAGTCTCTGCCCCATCAAATGGTTTCTAGACCTCCCAAGCAGTTTCCTCTCTGCCCCGCCCCCCCCAGCCGGGGGACTATCCTCTGGAGCCGAGGTCTTGGTGCCCAGCTCCCACCCAGGCGTCCCCGGGCCCTTTCTCAGGGACTAACCTTCGTAGGCGAGGTCTCGGTGCCCAGCCCCCACCCAGGCATCTCAATTTTTGGTGACTGTGCCCGTAGTTCAGATGGTCTGTTCAGTTCTTGATCGGCTTTTCCATACTCCAACTTACTGCTACACTCTTCTCTGCATCTGGAGATTCCTCCGGTTCGTTTGATCTTTCCCCCATGTAGGTGACTTTCCAGGGTGCGGGATCCCTTTCTCCTCCGCAGTTCCCTTTCAGGAGCGCCCGTCCCGCTCGGATTCACCTTCTCTCACTCTCCTCTTTTCTCCCGTTCTGCCCAGTAATGTCACGAACTTCTTGCCGTTATTGGAGTTTAGGTTCCTCTGCCAGTGATTGGTTGCTGTTCTGTGCGAGTCATTTATTCTGTAGATGTGCTTTTTTTTGTTGTGTTTGTGGGAGAGGGCGAGCATGTCCCCCTACTCCTCCGCCATCTTGTCCTCTCCTGCCCTTTCTTATATTATCTTCCATCATGGTCTATCCCAAAAGACTGGTTATATTTCCTGGTGCTATACAGTGGACTTCATTGCTTATCCATTCTAAATGTAATAGTTCGCATTTACTAACCCCAAATTCCCAGTCCATCCCACTTCTTCTCCTCTCCCCCTTGCCAACCACAAGTCTGTTCTCTGTATCAGTGAGTCTGTTTCTATTTTGTGGATAGGTTCATTCGTGCCATATTTTCAATTCCACACATAATTGATATCACATGTATTTATCTTTCTCACTTGGCATGAGAATCTCTAGTTACATCCATGTTGCTGCAAATGGCATTATTTTGTTCTTTTTATGACTGAGTAGTATTCCTTTGTGTATATGTACCACATCTTCTTAATCTATTCATCTGTCAATAGACATTTATGTTGTTTCCATGTCTTGGCTGTTGTGAATAGTGTTGCTATGAACGAACAGGTACATATATACATATATTCTTAATTTTTTTTTAGCTGTGCTCCTGGCAGGCAGAAGTTCCTGAGCCAGGGATTGAACTGGTGCCACAGCAGTAACCTGAGTCACCACAGTGACAATGTCAGATCCTTAACCCATTGCACCATAAGGGGACTCTGACAATTCTTCATAATTCAAGTCAATGAAAATCTACACATTTTCCAACATGAATGAACCTGCAGATTTTAATTAAAATTGATAGTATTACATAAAGTCCTCAAAGTGTAAAAGAAAAAAAATTTGAAGAACACTAGTACTGAGTTGATATAAGTTAGTAAATGTATTTAACTTGGACAGATATAGTTTTGAAGCCAGTGTGTTTTGCTTCAAAATTAAAAAAAAAACCATCTATGAAATTATATTTTTAATCTGGATACAAATATTAAAGCAAAATGATTCTGATAATTGATTTATTTATTTGAAACCTTTTGAAATATGTTTGTGTATATAAATGTATGCTTTAAAACTGTACATTTTATCAACTCTAAATGCAGATCAAATGTATCTGATGAAACTTTAGAATCAGAATTGAGATGTGTTATAAATGTAACATACACACCAGATTTCAAAGAAGATGGCAAAAAACTAAAATATCTCATTAATAATATTTAAGTTGATTACATGTCAAAACAATATTTTGGATATATGAGATTAGGTAAAATATATTACTAATGTTAATTCTACCAGTTTTTTTTGTTGTTGTTGTTGTTTGCTATTTTAGTATGGCTACTAGAAAATTTAAAATGACATGTGGCTCACTTTATATCTCTATCGGACAGTGCTGGTGATCTGGATCATAAATAAGGCAAGGACATTGAAAGTCTTGAAAACTACCATTTTCCCAGGCCTAGGATAAACCTTTTTGGAATACAGTTAGTAGTTCAATATATTTGGGTAAAAAAAAGTATACAGCATGTTTATCTCTGATAGAAATTTTATGGGATGTGTAACCAGAACAATTTTTGTCCTCTATCTCCTTGTCTCTGCTCTACTTTTTCTCATTAAATAAGGTTATCATAGAAACTTCAAAAGTTAGAAAATTTCTGTCTTGTGATGCCATTCTGGAGAGATTATTTAGTACATTTCAAATGGATCACAGCAATCATTCTGTTCCCCTACATTTAAAAAAAACCCATAACTAGCATCATTACATACACAATTTGATGTTACTTGCTCATATTATATTTCTACAAATTTCGATTGTAATGTCATGCATGCTTGTAAAAATTCAGACAATAACCAATGTACTATAGAAACCCAATATTATATTTCCCTTTTAAAAAGTAATTTTAGAAGATTTTAATATATTCCATATTTTGTTTATGATAATGCAAACATGTCATATTTATTTTTTAAAAAAGATGGAATCCTACCATACACATGTAATGGGCATATCTCTTCACTGTTAGCTGCCTGATAGGGGGAGGATTAATCTCATTTATTCTTTCAGTCAGCCATTGAGAAAAATCCATTCCCCTAGTCATCATGACTTTTGGCCAACACTCTCATCCTATTATGGCATTGCTATTTTTAGCCCTCCTTTCTCCTGCCCAAATACTGAAATCCTTTCCTTTGTACCCTATGGTATAACCAGTAGTCAGCAGAATTTCCTATACTACATGCTCAGCTCTTTTCTGATCATTCCCTTCACAGTGAACTCATTGGTTGAAATTAGGTCCATTTCTAGGACACTGCATCCCCCAAGCTTTTTCTACATGGCTTATACTATTTTTGAAATGGGCGGAGCAGGGCGGGTGAGGTGGTTCCTGCTTTGATTCTCATTGGTGTTTCCAAATCATTTTTTTCTCTCTAAATCCTAACTCCCTTTCTGAGGTTTCAATGTCATGTCATCAGATGTTTCCTCAACTATCTCCCTTTTATTTTTCTGTCATTATTTTCCAAACCTGATGTCTGGTGTCTGTCAGTCTCATTTGGATACTGGCTTACTTATCTTCTCTTCAATATTACTCCTGTAAAAAAAATTTAAACCTTTTAATTTTGTGCGTTTTTATTTCCTAGATTTTTTCATCCTGTATTACACTCTCCCTCTCAAAACCATGATCATAATGTTGATCTTTTGTTATCTCAATTTCAAGTATCCCATTCATTTCCTTTAGTGCTCTCACTCCCACAGTATTTTGACCCTACCAGAATCACAATCCACTGATCTTACAAATTTCAATGTCTTTTGCCTCCTTGATGGCTTCCTAAATTAATTTAAATTTCAGAGCCCATTATTATATAAACTATTACATATACCCTCAAATCTCCTGCCATATCTTCATTTTGCAATTTTCTGGCAAACCCCCAATCCTAGTTAAATTCAATTCTCTACCTACTCAACCTTCCATCTTTGCAGGTTTATATGGTTAGAGAAAAACTACCATGCTGACATGTCCCACTTTAAACCTCAAATGAGTCTTTTATGATGTCCTAAATCTTAGCATCATCTTTTCCATTCTGTTGGGTAATTATTTCACATCTTTTTCTCTCCTCAAAATTTCAAGACCTCCTTGAATATTCTCACTCTCAAAAAGCGCACTACTTTCTGTTTGAGTTTTCCATACCATGACTTAATGCTTCTTCCTTTGTACACTTGATCCCATTTTCTCTTAGCTGCAAAAGGACAATTATCTACCAATCACCCCCCCCATATGATCAATTCTCTACTTTCTCAATTTATTTTAATTAGTAATCAAAAAATGAATGTATTTTGTATCACCCTAACAAAGGAAACTTTTTTCTCCAGCTCCATCTACTCTCCATTTTGCTCACTCATTTACCCATTCACAAAAGTATTTATACTTGCTCTAAATATATATATTTCTTAGTTCTTTTATATACTTACTTCAATCAGGGTTTCAACAACACAGTACCAAATTCACTGTTGTCACAGCCACTATAGCCCTTTGTGTTGCTAAATATAGTCCCTAATTCTCAATCTTCATTCTAGTTGCATTGTCAGCAGGATTTCATTAATAAATTTATTAATCCATTCTCCCTGAAACGTATTCTTACTTGGACATATATTACCATATACTCTCGATTTTTCCCTCTTTCCTTCTCAGTCTCACTGGTTACTTTCTTCTTCATTATCCTAATGTCTGAATACTATAGTGTTGCAAGATTCATTCAGTCCTTATACCTTTTTTCTATCTACACTCATTTCCATAGAGTAGCTTTCAATGTTACCTATTAGTTCCTAATTCCTGAATTTGTACCTTCAGTCCAGATATTACAACTCCAAACTACCTACTCAATATCTCCAATATATAAATCACTTCAAATTTAAAACACTACAAGCCAAACTTACTATATCTGTTTTTACATCCTTAACCCAAACCCAAAATTGTTCCTTCTGAGTCTTCCCCACATCCTCAGAAAACAAACAAGCAAACTAAACTCTGTTCTTCCAAATTAGTTTGTGGAAAATGAAAACTACAACTTTACATTTAAATTGTGATGTATAGGATCTTCATAAAGATGATTTCTAATATTCTTTGGAATCGTGAAATGTAATACTCAACATTTAAAAATATTACTCGGAGTTCCTGTCACGGCACAGTGGTTCATGAATCCAACTAGGAACCATGAGGTTGCGGGTTCGATCTCTGGCCTCACTCAGTGGGTTAAGGATCTGGCGTTGCCATGAATTGTAATGTAGGTCGCAGATGTGGCTCAGATCCCACGTGGCTGTGGCTCTGGTGTAGGCTGGCGCCTACAGCTCTGATTCCAACCCTAGCCTGGGAACCTCCATATGCCACAGGAGAGGCCCTAGAAAAGGCAAAAAGACCAAAAAAAAAATATATATATATATATGTATATATATATATATATATATATTACTCATGACTACTTTTGTATGCTGACAATTTAGAAGAACTTCTATTGAGTAAATTAAGTGACTCAGGTTTCTTAGAAAAACTATCCAATCAAGGGAGTCAACCTTTTGCTTGCCCTTAAATATATATTTACAATAAAAAAATTGGTAATTTAAATTATCCTATTACTCTGTGGTTTGCTTCAAAATATTAAATACCATGCTAAACATTTCCTTCCCCTTAACTTTCTCAGAATCAGATCAATAAAGGTCACCAGGAAAACTCTAAGGGACACCTATGAAATCATTTCCAACTCAAATGGAAAGTCACAAAATCATTTTCAGGTCATTTGAGAATTTTTAAAAAGCTGCTTGGAAATATCTCTCCCAGAATTACTAAGGTTAGCATAAAATAGTTTTGAGATTAAGAAAGACAATTGAAATTATTTTCAGGTATGCAAAGAATAAAGATAAAATCGTATATATTAAGATACTCATTTCCTAAATTATAGTTTATGAGCTAGTTGAGATGAAAATAAGGGAAAGGGCATTTGCTACTTTTTCAAAATATCTACACTGATCACTAGAAACCACAATAAGAAATCAGGAGTATACATGTCTATCATGAAAAGAATTCCATTAATTTTGAGTAATTTATTTTAGAGAAAGGGACACTCTTTAGACGGCTTGAAATATAAGAAAGAAGGCACCAACAATTTCAAATGTAGTAAAGAGTACAAAATCAATGAGTTTAGATATAAATCATTTGATTTACCTTGAAATGCTATTTTCATCCTAGGATAAATGTTTAGCAAATTTGATTGAGTTAGGGAGCAAATTTAAATACATTAAATTGGAGAAAGGAGAGTGAATAATTAATTTTTTCTTGAGGATTATGTATGAGACAACATCCTTAAAGATAATGAAAGTCCTTATTATGCATTAAGGATTTTAAGTTCATTATGGCCTGTAATTTTCAAAAGTCTATGAGGTCCCCACTGCCACTTCATTTTGACAGTTCAGGATACTAAAGTGGAGAGGTTATATAACTTGTCCAAGGTCATAAAGCCATGGAATAGCAGACCAAAGTCCAAACTGAATAGTGTTTCACTACACATCTATTAATAAAAACATGAGCAAAACAAAAGCTGGCAGCACTAATTGCTGGTTAGAGAATGAAGCATCCATACCTTCCATATAGTGCTGGAGGAGAAGCTAATGGCAGAGTTATTTTGAAAAAACAGCTTGGCAGTTTATTATATATTTAAACTTACATGTATCATTTATCCAGCAATTCCACTCCTAGGTATCTGTAAAAAAGACATGAAAGTTAGGTTTACACAGAAGTCTGGCCATGAATATTTATGATACCTTTGTTTACATCCTCCAGTTGGAAACAGCCCAGAGACTATTTAATTGATGTTAGGGTAAACAAACTGCAGTCCATCTATATTGTGAAATACTACTCAGACTATAAAAGAATAATTTGTTGATTCATACAACTGTATGGATATATCTTAGATGCATTTTGCCAGACCCACTGTGCTACCATTTTACGATTACACTTAGCTGACACTCTGGAAAAGGCAAAACTGTAGAGATGGAAAATAGACCCAGTGTTGCCAGGGGATAGGAGCTGGGGCAGTGGTTTACTACAGAGGGAAAAATTGTGGGGGTATTGGGACCATTCTGCTTGAAACTGTGGTTTTGGATACTTAATTCTATACCTTCGTCAAAACTCTATAGAAATTAACATCATAAAGAGTGAATTGTACTGAATAAATTTCAAAAGAAAAAAAGAGCCATGACATGGGGATGGTGGTAGAAAACTGATTATGATAGATGAATATGACTGTATTACAAATGAATCACATCATTACACTAAAGTGCATGGGGAATAGAGGGGCTGACTTAAGTAACTTTGGAATTTTTTTTGTTATTATTTTTTAATAGTTATTTCCCCAATACAATTTTTTTTTCCTATGGTACAGCATGGTGATCCAGTTACACATACATGTACACATTCAATTGTTCTGAATGGATACTCTCTGTCTATTAGACCCTGCACACAAATACTATATTCTGGTAAATTCATTTCTTGCAGGGATATGTGTTGGTGATTCTGAAATGACTTTATACACTGAGATTAAACCAACAAGCAGGTAATGAGAGCCAGGTTTTTTATAGTCTGAGAGGGAAGTTACAAACTGGAAAGGGAGAAGGCTAGAATAAACTCTGGCAAGGGACTGGAATAAGAGCTGTTAATACAGTCCCTTTTAAAAATTATATATACAGGGAGTTCCCTTCGTGGTGCAATGGTTAACAAATCCAACTAAGAACCATGAGGTTGCGGGTTCGATCCCTGGCCTTGCTCAGTGGGTTAAGGATCCCGCATTGCTGTGGCTCTGGTATAGGCCAGCGGCTATAGCTCCAATTAGACCCCCAGCCTGGGAACCTCCATATGCCGTGGGAGTGGCCCTAGAAAAGGCAAAAAGACAAAAAAAATTATATATACAGATGGACATGGAGATAACTACAGATGTGTGCATGTGTGTGAATGTGTGCACATATGGGTACAGACATTATTTTCTAGGTCTACCCACTAGGAGGAAAGAAAAGCAGTGACACCCACCTTAGTAGCAATCCACATATCTAGCACTTTCCAATTAATCTTTCTCCTGTGAAAGTACACAAGGCTTTTTGGAGAACTAGAAGGACTCCAGAACTGAGGTGGGGAAAATACAAAATAAAACCAAAGCATTTTATAGTTCCAGAAAATAAGACGGTGCTAACAAAGAAAAATAATTTTAAAAAAGAGAGAGAGAAAAGATAGGGGCACATGATCCTATATGAAATAGCTTGGCATTACTAAAATTGAAACAACTTGAGCAAATAATAAATAATTACAGTTATTGGTTATACTCTATTTTTTTTAAAGAATGATTGTATATATAAGTAACTAAACAACTAGAGAGAAGGGAGAGCTCTTCCTGACAGATTAATTCCAGTTAATAAATGCAGGTAGAATAAGGGAAATAAGAAATCACCCTACCAGAGTAATAATTGTTGCAGGCAAGATCCACTGATAGACGTTAAAATTAGGGAATGAGAGTTAAACAGAAACAAGATATTTGCATAGTTTCAAAGTATCTCTCCCCAAGTATTCAGTAATTACTAAGAGGACGATAGTAACTTTACAGGGTAGAGTCCTGGCAGACTCCTCTTTAACAGTGTGTTTAAGGTTAGCATGACCAGTAAGATTCATGGACATTGTGTGTCTTGAAATGATGCACCAAGGAGAGCATGTCCCCTCTGTGGTCTTTTCAGTAACACATGAATTCAATCTAAAGATGAGAAAATACCAGACAAGCTCAATTTGAGAGCCATCCTACAAAGTAACTGACAAATACCCTTGACAAAGACAAGGAAGCACTGAAGAACTGTTAAAAGTCCAGAGGAGACCAAGGAGGCATGACAATGCAATATGGGATCCTGAAGTGTATCCTGGAACAGAAGAAAAGGACACTAGTGAGGAAAATAGGAACACCCAGTACATTCCGTAGTTTAATGGCATTGTTTCAAGGTTAATTTCTTATTTATGAAAATTGTTCTATAGTTAGGTATGACATTAATATAAGAGAAAGCTGGAGAGTGTATACTGGTTTTGATAGTTATGTATGATGAAATCTCAAAATAAAAATGATAGGTTCTTCGAGTCTAGATGGTACTGTAAGGGCATGTTTTAACAGCCCCTCTCATCTTTCTAAATCCATTAAAAGAATAGGTACAAGGTAAAATTGTAAGTGATAATGCCAACTTTCAAGCAAATATAAAAATCTCCTCATGGATCAAAACCAGAAAAGATCAGTGGTTAAGACAGCTGAAGCCACAGGCCATCTGAGCTCTAGATCTAGATCTTGATGACTAAAATAGAGTAATGGGAAAGAATAATGCTTCAAATGAGATAAGTCAATGAATCCAGTCTTAATTAAACAATGAATCAGAGAGAAGAGAGATAAAGATGTAGGAGAAATCATATATTGGATTCTTAAACAGCCACTCCAATCCTTTCATAGTTAGTTTTCTTTACAAGTTACATATATGAACATATTCTATTGTTTTGCCTTCTTAAAGTTAGTTGTGACACCTTCTAGTCACTGAGATGAAAATGTTAGATTGGGGTGATAATTTTGTTAGAAAATCCTTGATCCATTCCTATTATTTCTGCCTGAAAAAGTAACATGATATCTGGAGTTGCAGCTGTTGTATTGAAACCATAAGAATGAACCCACATATTATGGATGACAGAGCATGAAGTCAGAAAGAACCAGCTTCCTTTATGTCATACTCGGGCTTTATTCCAGGCATGGCTTCTTGCCTCTGTACATCTTATTATGTGAGAAAACGCTGCATTGTTTAAGCTATTGTTTTCTTTTTTACTTAACAGCAAAACATGATTTTACACAGGTTAGAGAAAAGCTAAAATCATGCTTCTTGAGATGACTATGTGAACATAATTCTAAAACGTATGAGTAAATCTTAGAACAAATAAAAATCAATTATAAAAACATGAATTCAGCTCTAGAAGGGATGAAAAAGATTGAGCATCTGAAAAAAAAACCCTCCAGAATAAATATGTTTAGAATTCAAAGTGGTAACTAAAGAAATAACACCTTTAAAACAGAGCAAATATCCATTCAATAAAAATGCATAATAAAACAAAAACCAATGGGTTTATAAAAAGACAATTGGACATTATGGAGAAATGTTACTACATAAAGCCTTAGCTAAGTAGAAATGAAGGGCATTTTCTTAATTTTATAAAATATATCTAGAAAATCTACAAAAACTTTGAACTAAATGTTGTGATGTTAGAAGCATTTCATATAGGTGTGTCAATAGCAAAACCATAAGTGTGTCAAAATCCGGATCTTATTGCTTGAGCAGAAGGAAGAAAAATCTAGTTTCGGTAAAAAGAATTGATAAAAACCTAATTTTAATTGCTTCAAGTCAAATCCTAGCAGAAATAATAAGATTGTGGTCACAAAAATGAGTATATGTTTGACTAATAAATTCAAATATACAGACAGTTCTTATTTAGGCTATCAAAAAGGACTGTCCAATTAGATGCCAGGCTGGGGTCTCACTAGGGAAGTCACAGACAAATCTTGTGCCCTCATCATGTGTTATCCACCTCTTAAATTTTTTTTTATTAAAGTATAGTTTATTTACAATATGTGCCAATTTCTACTGTACAGCAAAATGACTCAATTATACACATAAACACATTGTTTTTTATATGCTTTTCTTTCACAATCTATCTCAGGAGTTTGGATAGTTTCCTGTGCAGTTGGACTTTATTGCTTATCTATTTGAAATGTAATAGTTTGCATCTACA
Organism: Phacochoerus africanus; assembly: GCF_016906955.1. Lineage (NCBI taxonomy): Eukaryota > Metazoa > Chordata > Mammalia > Artiodactyla > Suidae > Phacochoerus > Phacochoerus africanus. The sequence continues at coordinate 247,441,360 of NC_062544.1, read as the reverse complement.
AACTCCAAGCTCCCTTATCCCAATCCTACTCCCACTCCCTCCTCCTCCCCCTTGGCAACCACAAGTCTCTATCTCTATGTCTGTGAGTCTGCTTCTTTTTGTAGATAGGTTCATTTACATATTATTTTATAAGTGATATAATATGGTTTTTGTCTTTCTCATTTTGACTTACTTCACAGAGTATAATCTCCAGTTGCATCCATGTTGCTGTGAATGCCACTATTTCATTCTTTTTACAGTCAAGTAGTATTGCATTGTATATATGTAACACAGCCTCTTTTTTTTTTTTTGTCTTTTTGCCATTTTCTTGGGCCGCTCCCATGGCATATGTAGGTTCCCAGGCTAGGGGTCCAATCAGAGCTGTAGACACCAGCCTATGCCAGAGCCACAGCAACATGGGATCCAAGCCGCATCTGCAACCTACACCACAGCTCATGGCAACGCCGGATCCTTAACCCACTGAGCAAGGCCAGGGATCGAACCTCATGGTTCTTAGTCGGATTTGTTAACCACTGAGCCATGACGGGAATTCCCAGTAACACATATTCTTAATCCATTCATCTGTCAATGGACATTTAGTTTGCTTCCATGTCTTGGCTACTGTGACTAGTGCTACTATAAACATAGGGGTGCATACATATTTTTGAATTACAGTATTGTCTAGATATATGCCCAGGAGTGGGATTGCCAGATCAAATGGTAATTCTATTTTCAGTTTTCTGAGGAAACTCCAGTTTTGTGCCCCAGTATATGGTCAATCCTATTTTCCACAGTGGTAACACCAATTTATACTCCCAACAGTGTAGGAGGGTTCCCTTTTCTCCACACCCTCTACAGCACTGATTTATAAACTTTTTAATGATGTTCATCCAAGAATTTTTTATGTGCTGACTCAGCTGCTCTGTGTTGGTAACCCCAACTCTCTAGGTTAGGAAGGAGAATTGTAACTGCAAGAAAAAAAAATAAGAAAAATAATAAAAACAGAAAAAATGAAATTACTTTAATCCCATGGTATTAGCAACTTTGTAACCATTTGTAATCATTTTTATAGTGTATGATGATTTTATCTGCATTTTAATGTATTTAAAGCATTTAGAAAATTGTTTGTATTAGGCTTACAAGGAGTGTAATTAAATTTGTAATCAATGTTCAAATATTTGGACTTAACTAAATTTATAAATGTGTGATCTGTTAGTTGAGTCATCTTTTGTAATATATTGAGAAATGTTTGAAAATTAGTAAGCATTAATTGAAGCGCAAATGAACATGAAAAGGACTGTCAAAAAGAGAAGATAAATTTGTATAATTTACTATACAACAATTAAAATGTCTGTATATATACCATAAAGGCAATGAAATTCAAGTCATCTTCTAAAATATATTTTTAAAATCTCTTTTTTGTTTAGTCTTCATGTTGTCAGTGTTTTTTCACTTCTTTTCCCATGGTTGATTTCTAGTTTCATGCCCCTGTGGTCAGAGAAGATACCTGAAATAATTTCTGTACTCTTAAATTTGTTGAAGTTAGTTTTGTGCCCCAGTATGTGGTCAATCCTTAAGAATGTTCCATGTGAACTTGAAAACAATGTATATTTTGGTTTTTTGGATATAATGTCCTGAAAATATCAATTAAGCCTAATTTTTTTTATTGTGTCATTTAGGATCTCTGTTGCCTTATTGATTTTCTCTCTAGAGAATCTGTCCATTGATGTGAGTGGGGTGTTAAAGTCTCCTACAATTATTGTATTCCCATCAATTTCTCCTTTTATGTCTGGTAGTATTTGTTGTATGTATTTGGGTGCTCCCATATTAGGGGCATATATATTGATGATTGTAATATCCTCTTCTTGAATGGATCCTTTTATTATTCAATAGTGTCCTTCTTTTTCTTCATTTTATGTTGTGAGCCACATGGGAAGTCCAAGTCTTTCTTCATTTTAAAGTCTATTTAGTCTGATATGAGTATTGCAACTCCCACTTTTTTGTCTTTTCCATTAGTATGAAGTATATTTTTCCATCCTCTCACTTTCAACTTATATGTGTCCTTTGCCCTAAGGTTAATCTCTTGTAGGCAGCATATTGTAGGCTTTTTTTTTTTTTTTTAATCTGGTCTGCTACTCTATGTCTTTTGATCAGAGCATTAAGTCCATCTCCATTTAAGGTAGTTATTGATAAATATCTATTTATTGTCATTTTAGACCTTATTTTCCAGTTGATTCTATGTTTCCTCTTTGTTCCTTTCTTTTTTTGGTTGGATGATTTCCTATTACATTACACTCGAGTCCTCTTCTTTTTAGTTTTTGTGAATGTATTGCTTAGGTTTGATTTGTTGTTGCCTTGTTTTTCAGATATGTTAACCTCTTCCTATATCTGATGATTTAGCCTGATAGTCATATAGGCTCAAACGCATTCTTAAAAAAAAAAAAAAGAGTCTAAATTTTCTTGCTTTACTTCGCCACATTTTATGATTTTGAAGTCCTTTTTGTTTAACATCTTCATGTTTATCCATTTGCTGTTTCTTGTGTTTATCATCACTTTTACAAAAGCTTTTTTGTTTGTTTGTTTTTCCTTTTAGATCTGTATACTGGCTTATTTAAGTGAATACTTTCCAATTGTGATTTCCTCCATCCCATATCTTTGTACTTTTTTTCTTATTTATTTATTTATTTTTGTCTTTTTAGGCACACATCCATGGCATATGGAGGTTCCCAGGCTATGGGTGGCATCAGAGTTGTAGCTGCTAGCCTATGTCACAGCCATAGCAACACCAGATCCAAGCTGTGTCTGTAACCTCCACCACAGCTCACAGCAATGCTGGGTCCTTAACCCACTGAGCAAGGTCAGGGATCATACCTATGTCCTCATGGATGCTAGCCAGATTAATTTCCACTGAGCCATAATGGGAACTCCACTTTGTTTTCCTATTTATAGGATACCTTTCAGTTTTTCTTTTAGAATGGTTCAGTGTTGCTGTATTCTTTTATCGTCTCTTGGAGAAATCATGTGTGTGTGTGTGTGTGTGTGTGTGTGTGTGTGTGTGTATTTTTGCATTTTCTTTAGCTGCTCCTGTGGCATATGGAGGTTCCCAGGCTAGGGGTCTAATTGGAACTGTAGCCACTGGCCTACACCAGAGCCACAGCAACGCAGGATCCAAGCCACGTCTTCGACCCACACCACAGCTCACAGCAACGCCGGATCCTTAACCCACTGAGCAAGGGCAGGGATTGAAACTGCAACCTCATGGTTCCTGGTCGGATTCGTTAACCACTGTGCTATGACGGGAACTCCATCTTGGAGAAATTCTTTATTTCTCATTCTATTTTAAATGATATCCTTTCTGGGTAAAGTACTCTAGGCTGCAATTTTTTACCTTTTAGAACTTTGAATATATTTTGCCACTCTCTTTGGGCCTGAGGTGTTTCTGCAGAAAAAACAGCTGATAGCCTTATGGGGGGTTCCCTTATAATTAACTCTTTGTTTTTCTCTTGCTGCCTTTAGAATCCTCTCTTTATACTTTAATTTTGCCATTTTTATCATAATGTCTTGGTATGGACCTGTTTGGGTTCAATTTGTTTGGGGTCCTCTGTGATTCCTATATTTCAATATCTGTTTTCTTTGAAATTTTCAGACATAATTTCTTCAAATATATTTTAATGCCCTTCTTTTTATTGTTCTTCTGGAAAACATATTATGTGTAGATTACTTGCTTTATATCATCCCATAGAACTCATATTGCTTTCAGGGTTTTTCATTTGGTTTTCTGTCTGCTGTCCCAATGGCTGATTTCCATTATTCTATTTTTCAAATTATTAATTTGTTCCTTGGCATTATTCATTCTGCTCTTCAGTGCCTTTAACTCAGCTTGCATCTCTGCAAATGAATTTTCTAATTTTTCTTGGCTCCTCATATTTTCTAGCTCCTTTCAAAAGTAATCTGCATTACTGTTGATATCTGCTCTTAATACCTGCATAGGCACTCTTAATACTTTCAGTATTTTCATTACCTCCTTTTTGAGCTCAGACTACAGAGGTCTATTTCACTGTTTGCTCCTTCGGGGGAATACTATTCTTTTAATTGGGAATGGTTCCTGAGCTTCCTCATTTTGCTTATATTTTTCTCATTCTGTGAGTTTAGGGAAAACAACTATTGTAGTCTTGGAGGGCTATTTATTAAAGTCCAAAATTGCAAATGTAGTTGGAAAAACTATAAAAAAATATAATGGGATGGGACTAACTACATGAAATATTGAAAAATACTATATAGCTATGGTAATAATAAGTATATATAAATATCAAATCAAGAAAGAGTTAAGGTATTGAACCTAATTACTTATTTCATAATTCCACATTGAGTGGAAAACAACTATTATTTAATAAGTAAAACTGATATTATGGGTTAGTCATATGTGAGAAAAAAGTTCTTGTTTTCTAACACCATTTTTTTTTTTTTTTTTGCTTTTTAGGGCTGCAGCTGCAGCTTATGGAGGTTCCCAGGCTAGGGGTCTAATGAAAGCTACAGCTGCAGGCTACAATAGAGCCACAACAATGCCAGATCCAGGCCGCATCTATGACCTGCACCACAGCCAATAGCAATGCCAGATCCTTAACCCACTGAGTGAGCTCAGGGATTGAACCTGCAACCTCATCGTTCCTAGTCGGATTTGTTTCCCCTGTGCCATGATGGAAATTCCTCTAACACCATTTCTTACAGGGACATAAATTTCAGATGAGTCACAATTATTATATAAAAAGTGAAGCCATAAAAGAACAGAAAATATATGATAATTTTTTACAGTTTTGAAATGGAATAGTCTCTCTAAACTTTAAAATTGAACAGTCATAAAAGAAAAAAATGATCATTCTGAGTGTGCAAAAATATAAATTGTATAGAAAAACACTAAAATCTAGTAAAAATAACATGATGAGCTATTTTACTCACTTTGATAAGAATGAGTATCCATAAATCAACAAACTTCTGGAATACTTCCGTGTAAAGGATAATTCTCCAACAAAAAATACACTGATTTTTGATGTTTAAAAATACGCTCAAAATCATAAGAAAACTAAAAAGTAAAACTACCCTATTTTACCCACAGTTTATTGATGAGAATCTTTGAAAGCACTCATTCTCATACATTGTTGTAGATATTTAAAATTGGAACAATCTCTTGAGAGGGTAATTTGGAGAATTACATTAACATAAAAATATATATACCCTTGGATTCAGCAATTCTACTCTAGGAATTTATCCAATAGTTACAGTTTCACTTGTGAACTAAAAAAATGTGTGGATATATATGTCAGTATATTCACTGCGGTATTGTCTCAGTGAAATAATGTAAGGAACCTAGACGTCCATTATTAGGTAGCTAATAAAACAAACTATGGTACATTCATATCATGAAATACATGTAGTGAAGTAAAAGTATTTTCTATGGGATTGAATTATATTTGAGTTATATTAAGTGAGGGAAGCAAAGTAGTAAAGCACCAGGTATAATTTCATAGGAGGCCCTGCTCTAGGTCCTGGGATTTAAAATGGTGAAGAAGAAAAAAAAAAAAGAGTACCTTCTCCCAAGTAGCTTTTATTTAAACAGGGAAAGACAGGCAACAAAAATGTAGACAGAGCAATTGGCTTTAAAAGAAAATAATCTCAAATACTGAAAGTTTCTGTATAAAAAAATAAAACAGGGTAATGTAGTAGGAAGTGGCCACAAGATGGGATGGGTGCTGATTTGGCTTTGAAGTAACATTTGGTTATGTTCAGTACAATACAATGCCTATTGGACATATATTCATGTAAATTTGCATAGAAATATGGTGCTACTTGCATTTATTTAGAAAATAGATTCTAAGAGTTCCCACTGTGACACAGTGGGTTAAGGATCCACTGTTAATACAGTAGTGACATAGGTTGTGTCTGTGGCTTGTATTCGATCCCTGGCCTGAGAACCTCCATATGCCTTGGGTGTAGCCAAAAAAAAATAGATTCTATATCTCTATCAGATTGATTCACTTATATTTTCATAAATTATCTCTGGAGAGATAAAGTAATTAACAGGTAACAGTAGTTGTCTCTGGGAAAAGAGAGGATGTGAGGATCAGATTTTTCCTCATATTCCATTTGTAATGTTTGTATTTTTTGAAATCACGTTGCATCTATTATCTACTGAAATAGATATATAAACATCTCTATTTAGAATCCAATGTGATCTCAGTTCTTACCTGTGGGTGATGGTTGAATGTAATTTTAATACATTATTCACTTTAACAAAGTAAAAAAAAATCTTTACTTTTGCGTAACATTTTTAGGGTATAGGTGAAATACATGTCTGAAAAATCCATAGACACAGTATTTCACAAAAATATTTTTTATTAAAACATTATTTTTATAGTAATCTTATTTGGATGTTCAAGTGTTGGTGGATATGATAAAAACTGAAATTACATTTTTGCAATCACCGGCTATGTATTCCTTGTTCATTTTTTATTTATTTAGCAAGTTTACTGAGGTATGAATGAGCACTAATAGGGGTGTCCTCTCACCTGTCTCTTCACATCCATGGGTGATACTGTCATATTAGGGAAGCCTCAAGGAATTATGCTGAATGATTTGTTGATGGAAAGTTGATAGAACTAGTAATAAGGAAGAGTGATTTTCTTTCCTCCCAAACAATTTCATACATTAAAGCACTTCAGTCATAATCTTTATGCATAGAAAATAATGTTTTGTTTATCATCCTTATAATGTACCCATTGTCTCAATATGCAAAGCTTAATTTATTTATCACGTAATTTAAGAATACAGATACATAAATTTAATTCTGCAAAGAGCTTAATGTGTAGATTTCTTGTCTCATCTCAGTTAAAATTTTATACTTTTCCAGGGTCCAAGGTATAAAGAAAAGCACATGGTATGAATTCTAGGTTTTTTTAAATATAATTACTGTCTTGAGAGGAAAGAGAAAATAAGTTCATTCTTTATACAATTCTTATTGGATGAAACCTTAGCAGACTGGTGAAAATGTCTATTAGAGAATTTATTGGTGCATAAACAATTTGCCATAGAAATCTTCCTTCTCAAATTCACCATGAAGTTCTCAGTTTCAATTTCAGATATTTCACTGCTAAAATATTCTCTTAGGATAACTTATTTAGAAGTTGGTAGTCAAGTGAAACCTTAGGGTGAATCTAGTAAAAAAGGGTGAAATTATTTTATAAGTAAAATTATTCTAATACAATTACCAATCACTAGCAAGAGTTTATAAATTAAGGCTATTCAGATGCTAAATTATTTTATATTTTGTGCTAAAAGATATAGCACTTGTCTCTCTTTAATCATTATGTTTATGTTATACTAAATTGATTTTATTTAGAAATTTCTCTCATAACATCACACGTAAATAAAAATTCACACCATTTAAAACATGTCTCCTTCTCTCTCTCCATATTCCCCATGCCAAAAAGAAAACACCAGGGTTTTAATGTGGAAAGTAAGTCAGACATGTTCTAACTTAAATCCCCATTAACGTAAAGCAAAAACAATGATCTTTTCAGACCCTCTGCTCTCTCTAGTTGCTACCCCATGCCTATATTCCCCTTTAGAGATAAGCTTCTAATACATTATACAGCAGCTGCCCTGCCCCCTTACCCCCGGGGGTTTGCTTTCTAGAGTTTCAGTTATCTGCTGTCAACTTTGGTCTGGATATATTGAATGAAAAAAATCCATAAATAAACGATTCACAAGTTTTAAATTGCATGATGTTTTGAGTAATGTGATGCATTCACCCTTGTTCAACTCTGTCCCACCTGGGATGTGTATCATACTTTGTCTATCGTATCTAGTCTGTTAGTCACTTAGCACTCTCTAGGTTGTTAGATCGACTGTCCTTGTATTTCAGTGCTTGCCTTCAATTAACCCTTAGAAAAGAAAAACAAAATTTGACAAGATTGCTAGGATCTATGGTAAGAACAAATCTATCTGTGAAATTGTGAAGAAGGAAGATGAAATTTCACATTCACATAACTTTTATTATGGTATATGTTATAAATGTTCTATTTTATTATTAGCTACAGTTGTTAATCTCTGACTCAGCCTAATTTATAAATTAGACTTTATTACAGGTATGTATGTATGTATGTATGTATAGGAAAAAACATAGTATAGATAGGGTTCAGTACTATCCATGGTTTTAGGCATCTGTTGGGGTTTTGAGAGGGTTAAATAAGTTAATATTTATGATACACTTAGAATATTGCCATGGTACATATTACATGCTCTACTTTTTTTTTTTTTCGTCTTTTTGCCTTTTTCTAGGGCCGCTTCCCCCGGCATATGGAGGTTCCCAGGCTAGGGGTCGAATCGGAGCTGTAGCCGCCGGCCTACACCACAGACACAGCAATGTGGGATCCGAGCCACATATGCAACCTACACCACAGTTCACAGCAACACCGGATCCCTAGCCCACTGAACAGGCCAGGGATCGAACCCTCAACCTCATGGTTCCTAGTCAGATTTGTTAACCACTTTGCCATGATGGGAACTCCTAAATGCTCTGTTATTGATAAGGATGCTGCTATCAGTGTTTGAATTCACCATTAACAATCCACCTCACTTGGAATGTGAATCTGAATTCTGAGTCTAACAGCATTCTAGCAGGAGGAAAATATGGCACCCAAGTTCAACATCACTTCAACCAAAAGGAGAAATGGCCACCAATTTGATTTCTAGGCTTAGATTCCTCTCTCTTTCAAGCAACTTTTTAGATGAAACATATATTTTTTCCACCTCTGTTTTTATTAGTCAGAAAAAATGTGTAAATGTAACATGGATTTTCTAAAACAACTTCACTTATGTTCTTTATTATACTTGACCCAGTACCCACCCTCAACATATTGCCCCACTGACATATCCTTTCACTGTGCCCACTAGAATCATGGCTTCACAACTAGCAAACTCCCCTCAATTTTCAAACCCTTCTATGAGGGTTTTCTTGTTGTCCTGGTGTTAAGTGAAACTCTCTCGTTGAGAAAATTTATCTGGCAGAATGTTTTCAAGAAGTAACTTTTTTCAAGCCTCAAAGACAGGAGGTAAGATTGGTATTATTTCTGCTTCTTATTGCTCCATCTATCCAGATCATTATCATTCAGTCTTTTTTATAAGACTAAAAACAAAACCTCATTAAGTCCTTCATAAGTATTACATAATCCCCATTTGTTGCTGTCATTTGATGGCTTCCAGAAAAAATCTCTCTAATCTTGCAAGTATTTTGACAAATATTTCACAGACATTCTTAAGAACAGAAGTGCTGCCATCTTCTTGGGTAAACATTTAAGTGACTTGTTTATCTTCATATGTAGTTTTTGACCTTCCTACCTCCTGAGCCATCCACATTTATTCCCTTTAAACCTCCCACTCCATTTATCCCTTCTAGTATCTTCAGCATCTCACTTGGCCACAAAATTCTCTCGTATTTTATTTAAATACTCCTACTATGATCATTTTATATTGCAAACTCTAGTCTATGGACCTTTCTTTCTTAACACCAGAGACTTCTCATTTCCTCTTAGATTAATTAGTTACTATTCTAAGAATTCTCTTTCCAGGACTAAAACTGTCCTTGACTCTCTTTTTCAGTCACACTCATTTGACAAACTCTCAGTCCTGGAAGAAACTAATCACTCAGTTTCCTTACACCTGAATCCAAGTGGTCAAACAGTTTGGCAAGAAATTACACATCTGTATTTCCTGGTTTTACTATAAACTAGTGGCCACTGATCTTAAGTGGGCCCATCAACATTGCTCAGAAATCTTGCTATAAGTCTTTGAAAATTTGTCCATAATTCTCCTATTTAAACAATGCCCTTTCCAAACTTTTTCTACTCTGCCAAAATGTCCAATCTTCCCATCTTTGCTGCTCAGTTTCAGTAATGATTCCCCTTATGGTTCACTAAAAAAAAAAAAAAAAAATCTGTCAGAGGGGACCTTTCAGTCTCATGACATGGAAAAGACTTAAGTCTGTGACATCCTGAGTTTCTTTCTGCAGTGGACAAAGTAATGTCCTCTTTTTCTCTAGTGTGTTTCTTCCACTAGTGTTTAGCACCTCAACTTCATTGAAGGAAATCCACACAAAAATTACCCCTTCTTTGTCCTATGTATTATACTCTTATTCTAATGAACCTTTCTCTTTGCTTTTCATTCGGGACTCTCTTGTTGAAACAAGCAAGCAAATAAACCAACAATTTGACAAATATTCTTATTGAAATTTTCACTTCTGCCCCTTTTCACTAATTTCCTAAACACTTAAATTTCTTAAAATATTTGTCTCTACATATATGTCTTTACTTCCAAACCACTCCTTGATCCATTCTAACCTGGCGCCTTGCTGCTTCTCTCCTCCACTTGATTAGCTTGTGATTCAGTCACCTGTATCTTTCTTAAACCAAGAAGTACTTTTTAGTCTATTTAACTTTCTGATGGTTTCATCTTCATTTCTTTTCTAGTCTTTGCCTCTACCCAACTTTAAATGTTAACATTTCTTTAAGGATTGTTTCTTTGGACTTTTCTTAATTTATACTATTTCCCTGGTAGTCTTAAATCCATCTCTTCAATTTCCACATTGTCAAACCATACTCACAAATATGTATTTTAAATAGATTTCTAGACATCAATGTCTTTGAGTTTCAGAAATTTACCTCCAATTTTCTACTAGATAACTTCTCTTAAATGTTTTTGTTAAAGTATAATTGATTTACAGTATTATGCCAATTTCTTCTGTACAGCAAAGTTGACTCCATCATGTATATGTATATATGAAACAATATATATATTGTTTTCCATCATGGTTTATCCCATAGACTGGATATAGTTCCTTGTGCTGTATAATTGGACCTTGTTGTTTATCCATTCTAAATGTAATAGTTTGCATCTATTAACCCCAAACTCCCAGTCCATCCCCCTGCATCCTCTACCTCCTGGCAACCGAAAACCTAATATATGCAAAACTAAATTCATGATCACCTCTTGCCTTAGTCAGCTTGGGCTGATATAATAAAATCACATAGACTTGATGGCTTAAACAATAGAAATTATTTTTTCACATTTCTGGAGACTGGGAAGTCTAAGATCAAGAGGCTCCCATAGTAGTTTTCATTCAACTACTTTGTCTTTTGGCTGGTACAGCTATCATCTTGCTATGCAATCACATGGCCTTTCCTCAATCTGTGCTTATGGAGAGAGAGAAAATGAGATAGATAGATGATAGATAGATAGATAGATAGATAGATAGATAGATAGATAGATAGATATAGATAGATAGATAATCTCCCTTCCTTTTTTTATAATACCACCAATTTTGTTGGATTAGGGCTCTACCCTTAAGACCTCATTTAACCTTAGTTACCTCCTTAAATAAGCTGTTATATTTCTAATAGTTATATGTTGAGTTTATTAGCTGTTTTTCTAACAAGACAATTCTTTTTTTTTTTTTTGTCTTTTTAGGGCCACACCTGTGGCATATAGAAGTTCCCAGACTAGGGTCAAATGGGAGCTGTAGCTGCCAGCTTACACCACAGCCACAGCAATGTGGGATGAAAGCCAAATCTGGAACCTGGGTCCTCATGGCTCATGGCAACACTGGGTCCTCAATGCACTGAGCAAGGATAGGGATTAAACCTGCCTCCTCATGGATACTAGTCAGGTCTGTTACCATTGAGCCATGACCAGAACTCCAAATCAAGACAATTCTAAGAGAGTTAACCTGCTTGTTAAACTGAATTCCAACATATAGCAAGAGTTTTAAAAAGTTACTTAAGTCTCCATTATATCATTTTACCACATGGACATTCTATTTTGAAATTTTATCTCCTCACATTAAAAAAAATCTGAATTAACTTTCTTCTTTATTATTAAAACATGAAAACCAATGTTGCAAAATGTTCAGATATAGAAAGCCAGGGAGTTGATGTTGGAGTTAGTCAACTGAAAATATTACTGGAAAATATATTATTTTTTAGTATTTAAAAAAGCTGGTAGACTCCCCTGAATAAAGCCATGAACCTTAAAATTGGGATCCCATCTGGGGAAACAGTGATTTTACCATTTTGATAATGTTGTGTTTTCTTGATTAAAGTTTGGCTGATTCCAATATTTGTCTCTTTACATTAATCTCATTTAATGTACAAAAATAATAGGAAAACTAGAAACATAATTTTTTACCTACAAAATTCATAACTCATCAGACTTCAGAATTAATCCTGGACTCTTTCCAGGCAGCCCCGAAATTATAGTAAACTTAGACCATGAGAGAGAAAATTAATAGCTTTTTGCAAAGATGACTATTGATAAAATATTCCTTATCCCTCATTTTTTCTGACCCCCTAACTCTTGGAAAAAAGCTCTTTCTAGATGATATCTTAGGAACTGTAGTACTCAACAAACAATATTATTATTTTAATTTTACTTAATTGTAATTTTCTTACTATATTTTAATTTCCATGCAAGGACAGACTGTATTCATTTTGCTCAACATTGTATTTACAGCAAATAAGCACAGATTTGGGGACATTCTTAGTTCTCATTTATGCATAATTAGCTAAATAAATAAAGAAATAAAAAGAAAAGTGTCCTAGGAGAATAATGAAAAATATTATATGAAAAATAAATATACTTTTTGGGAACATTTTTAAAAATTCTCTTTGTAATCAAATCCTTCTCCTTATTCTAAACACAAGTAAATATAGAAATTAATTGGGAAACTAAGTTAGGGTGAAAGCATGTGACAGAAGGAAGAGTTTGTACTACAGTGATTTAAATAAAACCAGCAATAGATTTTGGCATGATTATAGACTTGAGAACAGATGTACGTATTTGAACTCTGGGTTTTTCATATTTTTCTTATTTAATTAATGTAGTTAAATCATCATGCTTGTTTTAGTGAATATACAATTAAATACTTTAAATATTGTTAACATTTTTGAAATAAAATAGTAAAGTGGAAAATTACTTTGTTCTTTACTTTGATATATCAACATTCCAAAAGCCAAAAGTTTATTAAATTGTAGATATTCTAAAGTTGATATAAGTTGAAGTTTAAAAGTCAAATTTTAAAGGCAATTCAGAAACTAGCAGTTGGGATAGGCTATTATAATTCCAAATATTGGGTTTATTAATATTTCATACTTTTGATAAAATAATATGCAAGATACTTCTAAAATAAAAGTAATAAAATTAAATAATAAACTTGACTTCAAATATGTAAAGTAAAGCATTTTAATTCAATTTTTGCCTTCAAAAAATCATAAGGAACAGCAGAAACAAAAAAAAGTATCAGAGAGAAAAATATAGTCTTCAATGAAACAAAGAAATATCCATAACTGCAGATACTAAATTATGAAGACTATGTGCCAAATACATGAAATTGAGGCCAATGAGAAAAAAAAAAATCCAGAACGAACAGACTTCTCTTCAAATCTTTGGCTCAATCTTTTTTTGTAAGTGTGATAGTCCTGAAGGATTTCCACATACCATTTCCCCATTCTTCTCCATGAATATGCTCCAAAGGGAGCCTGGGGTGGGTTAGAAGAAATTTTCTGTTAACTCAATCATGCTTTCTTCCTGCCTTTCATAGTATGAGCATCTTGGTCCACTGCATGCAATTATGATCTAGTTTTTAAATGTACTGATTTCTCATACAACATGGTCTCTAAATATAAGCCAATATTTCATCTGGTACTCAAAAAACCAGAAATCTCTTCCAATGCTTGAGGAAAAACTGGCCTTACTTATTGAGAAATGGTATATTTGGTTTCAAGTGAAACATTCCCAAAGGATTTTTCCAGGGTAAATTTTCCTATTCTGGATTTTTAACTCATGAAGTCACAAATGATGAGATTCTCCTGTAGATAAACTACTTTATAATCTCATTAAAAATATGGCAAATTCAAAATGTACAAAATTATAGTTTAGAATGGGTAAAGTTATCAAGACAGAGGGATTTGAAGAATTTTGCTCAATCTGATAAACATTTTTACTAAACTTTTAAATATTTATATATTTTAAAAAATGAACAAATCAGCCCAGTGAAAATATTTTAAAAGTTAACAGAGAAATAATTATGGAATCAAAAAAACAAGAAATTTTTCAGATGGTTAGTATGTCAAAAATACTAGGCAGACCCAGATGGGTTCACAGACGATCTCTTTCACAATTCCAAGGAATAATCAGAATATAATTTAAATTCTTTCAGATCAGAGGGAAAAAAGGAAACTCTTCCAAAATATGTTGCACAAAGCTTGAATAATAGTGCTACCAAAACTTAAGAAAGTTCACACACACACACACACACCACAAGTCACCTCATGTTTAATTACTGATGCACAAATCTTAAGTGAAAGACTGAAAAAACCCATAAAACACCAAAAATTGTATTCATGGGTCAAAGGAAACTTACTCCAGAAATGCAAGGATGGTTCAGTAAAAGAACATTCATTTATAAATGTGACATATTAATACATCAAAGGAGAATATATATAACCTTAATAGAAACTGAAGATTATTTGAATAATATATTCTTCTCTAATAACTCTTAACATGCTGAGAATAATAAGGATTTTCCATAACATGATTTAAAAAAATTTCTTTACCCCAAAGCAAGCAAAAAAACCCCAGCCTGCTTTATGTTGAAATACACAAATTTCTATTGAACTCAGAGAGAAAGCAAAGGTATGCCCTTTAATGAATTAAAGATGGCTACAAATGATGTGTCATTACACAATTAAGAGGTTAAGCTTATTTCTTTTCTCCTGGGCTGGCCCTATGACTTAGTCAATGGAAGACAGTGAAGTGACAGTGTATTGGTTCCAATAAAAGACTTGACAACTTCTGCTTCTATTTTCTGGGCTGCAGGGTATAACCATGTGAGAAATATGAATACTTTGCTGGAGAAACCATATAATGAAATCAAGAGGAGAAACTGGAGGAGAGGCTTTTGAGAGTATGTAGAGCAACCATACCAGAATCCCAATGACTCCAGGCCCACTGTTGCTATCTGACTGCCATTGCAGGAGAGACCCAAGCAAGACAAATGATGAACTGCCCAGTTTGATCCAAAGCAAATTACATATCTATAAGATGTAGAAAATCATCCTTGTTTTAAGCTTCTACTGTCATGAGACATGTTTCTACAATATTTTCTTGGCCTCTTTGCTGAAAACTTCATCTTGTCCTGCTTTATTTTACCCCATCTTCCTTCTTGAAAAATAGTCACAGTGATGGTAACTGACTTAAGCTTAAGAACAAAGACCTAAAGGCAGAAGTTATTCATAGGGTCAGTTGAATGAGGACATAATGCATTGGCCTAGGCACGCTATTTGCACAAGCATGATATGTCTTCAAAAGAATAAGAGAAAGAGAAACCTCATGGCCAAGTGGTTTATGAGCAGTCATTAGCAGAATATGCATTAGCAAAGAGAACCAAGGTGCAAACCTAGGCACTCCCCTTTTGCGGGAGCACAGTGAGGCTATGCATAGATAGCTAACTCAAATGCTAATGATTGTTAAATGCCTAAAGGTCAGAGTAAAGGCTTAACCTTCTACCAGCTAAGTGACTTTTAAAATAATAAAAGAACTCATAATAAAAAAAAAACCCTATACCCTCCACCTATAGCCCCCTCCTCACTTGACATAATCCTAAAGAACACAATAAAAGCAGTGTGGTTTCTTGAGGCGGTGCTCTTGGTCCCTGAGACCTTGAATCCCCCGTTCCCACCTTTACTTAAGATAAATGTCTCTGTGTTTTGTTTTATGTTAACCTTTTTCCTTAAGTTTCACAGCACCCGTTCTTCAGCCCCATCCTGCTGAGCTGGTCTTGGCACTTTATGATTTGAAATAGACTGCTCAAATCTTCCACTATTTTTAGTGAAAAATGACCAAAAGGAATTGGTACATAGAATTTGCTCCTATAACAAAAACTAATACATGTTGTATTGGTTTTGGGACTTGGTTACTACCAGAAGTCAAAAGAATCTCAAGGATATTGTTAGTAAAGTTTGGAAGAATAGATACAGTTGTCACTGGAAGTTGAAAAAAGGTGATCCAGGCTAAGTGTCGAAAAATTTGGCATTAGGATCACCCAAAGTAATGCAAAAAATTAGACATATATTTTTATTTGTAACGTAAACAGCACAACACTTTTGTAGTTATGTAAATCTGCCCAGGGCAGTGAAAAGTTTCAATCACCCAACAAGTATTGTTCCAGCTGAGATTAAATATGGTAACATTTTCCTTTCTTGTTTCAGCTCTCCTACTATAAACAAACGTCTTTTTCATTTACTGCCACAAGTTTGGTCATTTCACTGTTTAAAAATGATCCAAAACGTACCACTGACATGCTGTCTAGTGTTCCTAAGTTTAAGAACTCTGCAATATGCCTTATGGGGAAAACGCATAGGTTTAGTTCAGGCATGAGTTATAAGACTATTGGCTGTGAGTTCAATGTTAATGCATCAACAGTATAGTTAAAGTGTTTTAAATAGAAATAAACATAAAACAAAGTCATGTACTGAGTGTCTTTTGAAAATACTCTTATCAGAGGTTCAAAGAAACCTGACCCTGTGTTTCTTCTATGGGCAGTGATTCAGTATTTGCTAATTCAGTGCTTATGAGAACTTAATTGACCACAACTACACAAATAGTGAGAATTGACTTGTATATACATACATATCTATGGACATGGATAAGAAAATTTCCACATATAATGTCAGTAGTGACAATTTTGTTCATATGTGGACGATGAAGTAAAAACAGTTTTCAAGCCAAACCTAGAGGAAATACTTTGAATTTAGGATTTTCTCTTTGGAAAATTTTATTCCCAGATTCTCACATTCCCTGAGGACCAAAAGATTCTCAATGTGAGAAATAGCCTCAGAATAAAGATCACATCCATGGCACTGAAAAATATAATCTATCATCTATCTATCTATCTATCTATCTATCTATCTATCTATCTATCTGTTATCTATCATCTCTTCAGGATCTAGATATGGAGCTTGAAGCTGCAAACTTTTAAAAAAATATCGAAACTATATAAGATGTCTCTTAGACCCTCTCTGCTTGATTGACGGGTTCCAAGATTCTTTTTTTTTTTTTTTAATTTATTAGCTGGCATTCTTTATTTTTTAAAGTTTCATTGAATTGTACTTGATTTACAATATTGTGATAATTTCTGCTATATAACAAAGTGATTCAGCTACACATACACACATATTCATTCTTTTTCAGATTCTTCCAAGATTCTTTTTTTTTTTTGTCTTTTGTCTTTTTTGTTGTTGTTGTTGTTGTTGCTATTTCTTGGGCCACTCCCGCGGCATATGGAGGTTCCCAGGCCAGGGGTTGAATCGGAGCTGTAGCCACCGGCCTACGCCAGAGCCACAGCAACGCGGGATCCGAGCCGCGTCTGCAACCTACACCACAGCTCACAGCAACGCCGGATCATTAACCCACTGAGCAAGGGCAGGGACCGAACCCGCAACCTCATGGTTCCTAGTCGGATTCGTTAACCACTGCGCCACGACGGGAACTCCACTTCCAAGATTCTTAAGGGTGTTTTACCACAGTACTTTAATTTTCATTCCAAAATAGAGAAGGAATTGTCTTAAAAAGATATGCAGGTATGACTTTGGCATACCAGAGTAGATTTTAAGTGATACAAAGGAAACCTTTTCAGGGAATTATAATAACATGCTCTGAAATGACAGAAACAAAAGAGGCATTTGGACTTCAAAGTTCCTATAGGCAGGAAGCCGACTAAAAAACTAAGATATCCAGTTGATTACATCAGCCATTTCTTGAGGAAAAGAAAGGATAACACAGCATGAAGCCGAGAACCTAGAGAATGGAACTAGTAGTGACAGAGAACCACTCCTAGAAGGTAAGATTGAGCTCTAATCAAGAGTTTAGTTCCAAGTGTTTACTCAGATTTCAGAATTACCATAGACCAGTGACTACTCTGTGCCTTTTGTTTCGCCCCACCTTTTGAACAGAAGTATATGTTTAAGCTTCTCTTGAATTATCATTTTATGCTGGGTATGTAGGGATAAAAATCTGTCCCTTAATTCCCAGATTGTTTTTTTTTGGTCTTTTTGCTATTTCTTTGGGCCGCTCCCGTGGCATATGGAGGTTCCCAGGCTAGGGGTCGAGTTGGAGCTGTAGCCACTGGCCTACGCCAGAGCCACAGCAACGCGGGATCCTAGCCGCGTCTGCAATCTACACCAAAGCTCACGGCAACGCCGGATTATTAACCCACTGAGCAAGGCAGGGACCGAACCCGCAACCTCATGGTTCCTAGTCGGATTCGTTAACCACTGCGCCACGACAGGAAATCCAATTCCCAGATTTTTATTTCAAAATAATTACACCCAAGGAGACTAAACTACATTTGAACCTGATTTAGATGACGATCTCTTGAATTTAGAATTTGGGATGAAAGTTTTTGGAGTCCTGGAAGAGGCTAAGTGTACTTTACATGGGAAGGGGTATAAATAATTTGTGGGACAAAGACAGATTGTGAGAAAATAAGATGATTGTATATTCTCCATTTAGAAGTAAAATTTGTTTCCCTGTTCCTTGACTCTGTTGGACCTTTGTTTAACCAGGAGAAGGCGTCAGAAGTAATTCTAGATAGTTACAGGTTTAAGACTTAAGAAGATCTTGGTTTCTTTAACTTTTGCACTTTTTTTGTGAGCTCTGAGCTTCCATTTAAGACATCTCATTACACTGTAGGAGAGAAAGTATAATCTATGAGCAGTAGAAAGTTTCTGAGGGTACATTAAGACAAGAGAGGCCCAACAATTAACAGTGCCTCTGTTTTTCGATGATTCTAGTTCCAGCTGCAATTTGAGAGAAACTGCATGAACAACTTCAAATAAGGCCAGCATTAAGAAGTTTTCAGTTAAGACAAGTAAACCAACAAAATTGTGAGAGAAAATAATGGTGATTGTTTTAAACCACAAACGTTTGAGTGGTTTATTATATGGCAATAAATAACTGGCACTGAGTTCCCATCGTGGCTCAATGGTTAACGAATCTGACTAGGAACCATGAGGTTGCGGGTTCAGTCCCTGCCCTTGCTCAGTGGGTGAAGGATCCAGCGTTGCCGTGAGCTGTGGTGTAGGCTGCAGACGCAGCTTGGATCCCGCGTTGCTGTGGCTCTGGTGTAGGCTGGCAGCTATAGCTCCAACGCAACCCCTAGTCCAGGAACCTCCATATGCTGCAAGAGCGGCCCAAGAAATAGCAAAAAATAAATAAATAAATAACTGGAACTATAACCATTTTGATTTAATATTATTTTAAAAATTCTTGCCAGTGCAAATTGTCAAGAGAAAGATATAACAAGTGTAAAAATGGGGAAAATATGATTATTATTTTTATTGCATATGATATAATTATATGGTTAGAAAATTCAAGAGATGTGATAAATTTTTGGTAACGTTTTCAAAATTAATATACAAAATTATTAGCTTTTTTATTTTAAAACAACCATTTAGAAATATAATAGAAGAACAATGCCATTTACTGAAGTAATTAAAAGGTAAAATATCTAGAAATCAGTTTAATGAGAAATTCAAAATTTTTGTGTGAGGAAATTTTAAAACTATTTCAGAATATAAAAGAAGACAGTATATTTCATATATATCTTGTTCTTGTATAAAATACGCAAGATCATTAGAGTTTCAATTCTCCATATAGTAATCAAAGTGGAATGTGGTACGTATAAAAATACTAACAATTTTTCTCAAGTGTGATTCAATTATACTCTATTCATCTGGAAAAATTACCATGAGAAAATATGAGAGAAATGACTCAAAATAATATTTATGATGGGAACTAGAACTATGACACATAAAACCATAACATGAAGCTATAGTATTAAGTTTTGTGTTGTCCAGGGAAAAGGTTATCAATGAAAGATTGAAATTTATGAAAAAATATGGTTTATAGAAAGTGTAAAAATGATTTTTTAGTTACTAGCATTGGGGCAATTGGCTAACCAAAAAAAGCTATATTCCCTTCTTCTGTCTTTATGTTAAAATGGTTTGGATTTAAATATAAGAAACCATGAATGTGTTAAAAAAATAGAAGTTTTGTTCAAAAATTTCAAATGAAAATTTCTTTATGAGTTTAATAGACAACTTAGGGAAGAGTTTGGTAAAATCTTCCAAAATCAAAATTCAAATAATCTTCAACACAGCAATTCAATGTTTAGTCCTCTATTCTATAATAATAGTCATATAACTAGGCAAAGTATAGCTATGTTTTATATGTTGCACAAATATAATAAAATACCCATTATATCATTGTTTTGAATAGCAAAAAATTCAAAATAAATATCCATTATTAGGGATTTATTAAATACATTTTTACTCATCTATATGTAGGGATAAAATGTGGTTCCTTAAAAATGGCGTAATTTTCTATATTCAGATAAAGCTTCTCATGATATGTTAAAAAAGGTAAAGGATATTATATAAAAAGCACATACAATGTACTAGGACATGAGTAAGATATTTCAGGAAGGAGTAATGAGAAACAGTTTAGCTTGTGGCACACTATTAATCCCTGCATTATCTCTTTTGAATTTTTTTTTGAACTCTTTTATTATTCTCTCCCTATTCTCATCATCCTCCCATATATTTACAACTCACATAAATTATTTCCTGGCTTCATCCTTCATTAATAGGTTTTTCAAATTCTACAGATTGACAAATATGTAGAGTTCATTCTTTTAAAATTGTCTTAAATACTTTTATCATTTGAAATTTTCACACTTTAACCACTTCTCTATCATATTTCCAAACTTTCACTACTAAAATGATGCAGTAATTAACAACTTCCCTATGTGTATGTTTTCAAGGCAAAGAAAAATCTTTAAAAGCATCATTTAGAAGTGGAATTGCTGTGCTATAGCATTTTTTTAATTAATTAATAATTTACTTTTGTGGAGTTCCTGATGTGTCTCAGCAGGTAAAGAACATGACTAGTATCCATAAGGATGTGAGTTTGATCCCTGGCCTCTCTCATTGGGTTAAGGATCCGGCATTGCTCTGAGCCGTGGTATAGTTCGCAGACACAGCTGGTATCCCGCGTTCTGTGGCCGTGGTGTAGGCTGGCAGCTACAGTTCTGATTTGACTCCTAGACTGGGAACTTCCATATGCCACAGGCGGGGGCATATAAAGCAAAAAATATATATATATTTTTAATTGTATTATTGTTGTTATACCATATTGTGCTTATTTCTGCCGCACAGCAAACTGACTTAGTTATACACATACATACATTCTTTTAAAAATATTCCCTTCCATTATGGTTTATCCTAGGAAATTGAATATAGTTCCCTGTGCTATACAGTAAGACCTCATTGTATATTCTTTTTTAGGGCCACATGTGAGGAACCTGGGGATTCCCAGGCTAGCGGACCAATCAGAGCTGCAGCTGCCGACCTCTGCCACAGACATAGCAACACAGGATCTAAACCAGATCTGTGACTTACACCACAGGTCATGGCAATGTCAGATCCTTTAACCCACTAAGCAAGGGATTGAACCTGCATCCTCATGGATACTAGTCATGTTTGTTATGCTGAGCTACAAGGGGAACTTGGTATTGTTTCCTAATTTAGCTTTCTAAAATTAATACATAGAAATACAACTGATTTTTGTATGTTGATTTTGTATTCTGGATGTTTACTTAATTTATTGGGTCTAATATTTTTTGGTTGAGTTTTCAGAATTCTCTCTATAAAAGATAATGTCATCAGCAGAGAAAATGTTACTTCTTCCTTTCCAATTTTTGTTTCTTTTTCTTGCCTAATTACCCTAATTCAGACTTCCAGGACTATGTTGGATAAAAGCTGTGAGAAGGAGTATTCTTACCTTATTCCTAGTTTTAGAGGAAAGTTGAAAAATTTTCATTGGTGATTATGATGTTTACTGTGGGCTTGTCACTTATAGTGCTTATTTAAGTTCAGGTATGTTCCCCCTGTACTCAGTTGAGAGTTTTTAGCATGAAAAAATGTTGAATTTTGTCAAATGCTTTTTTTGAATCTATTGAGATGATCATGATTTTTCCTTTAATTTTGTTGATGTTATCACATTAATTGATTTGCATATGTTGAACTATTTGTACATTCCAGGGATAAATCCCACTTAATCATGATATTTGACTCTTTCAATGTGCTGTTGAATTTGATTTGCTAGTATTTTGCTGACCATTTTTGCATCTCCGTTTATTAGAGACATAGGCTTGTAATTTTATTTTCTTATACGCTCCTTGTTTAGTTTCAGTATTAGAATAATGCTAGCCTCATAAAATGAGTATAGAAGTGTTCTGTTCTCTTCAGTTTCCTGGAAGAGTTTGAAAAGGATTAATACCACTTCTTTAAATGTTTGGTAGAATTCACCATTTAAGTCTCTGGTCCTAGATTTTGTTGGGAGATTTTTCATTACCGATTCAACCTCCTTACTAGTTACTGGTCTATTAACATTTTTTATTTCTTCATAATTCAATCTTGGAAGGTTGTATATTTATATATTTCTTCCATTTCTTCCAAGTTGTCCAATTTGTGGACATATAATTGTTCATGGTATTCTTTTATGATTTTTTTTTATATTTCTGTATCATCAGTTATAATAGCTTTGTTCATTCCGATTTTACTTAATTTGAGTCTTCTTATTATCATGCTTAAATCTAGCCAAAGTTTTTCAGTTTTGTTTGTCTTTTCAAAAAAACAGCTCTTAGCTTTGTTGATATTTTCTGTTGTTTTTTGTGGATCTATCTAAATTATTTGTGCTCTTACCTTTTTTATTTCTTTCCTTCTGCTAACTTTAGGCTTGGTCTTTCTTTCTTTATTGCTTACTTTCTTTTTCTTTCTTTTTCTTTCTTTTGTTTTTCTCTCACTCTTCTAGCTATTTATCCCTTTTTAAGAGCTATGTTCCTACCCAATTTCATAAATATTTTCACATTTTTTTCAAATATTTTTATAATCTTGCCTTTCATAATTAGGTTTTTAACCCACCTATAGTTTACTTTTATAGATGGGATATAGTTTTCCTCCATAAATCAAGACAATTTTCATGACTTTTTCTTAAATGATTCATTTTTCTATTCTGTTTTTGATACTATTTCTATCATATACCATCTTCCCATGTATCTATTTATCTCAGGTGCTCATAAATTTATTTTTTCTTCTGCCTATGTATACTTCTTAATAACTTTGATTTTTAAAAATAATAAGGTGATAAACTGATCAGCTTATTTTTTTAATATCCTCAAATTATCTTAGCTATCAAAGGATCTTCATATAATTTTATATTTATGTCATCCAAGTTTCCAAAACTAATGCTAGAATTTTTATCAGAATAAAATTTACAAATGAATTCCTAAATTATATATTTATAATCCTCAAATTTTGAATCAGTTGATAGTGTATTTATGTCATTTATACATGTCTTTTTCATGCCCTATGAAAACATTTTGAAATTTTCTATGTAGGTTTTATGGTTATGTGGCTAAGTTAATCCTATACACACTTTACTCTTTTTTGTAGTAACTGTAAATTTTAACTAATGATATCTTCTTGTCATATTATATTTTCTAGTTGACTATTCCTAACATAGAGAAAAAATATTGTTTCTCATGTTGATCTTATATTTACTGCCTTGATGAACTTCATCTTAACTTGAATATTTTCTATTTTTCCTATGTAAAATATTGTATCACAGAAAATAACTAAGGTTTTTATTTTTCTCTTCCAGTATTCCTATTACTTATCTCTTTCTGTATTATTGCCTTGGCCAGATTTTTAGTTCAGAGTTGAATAGTAACACATATGATAGATATCTTTCTTTTACTCCTTAACTTAAAGAAATGCTTCTAAAATTTAGACTTACAAGTGTACATTTACTGCATGTTTTTGTGAAATAGATTGTTTTTGTGAAAAGATTACTCATATCATTTTTATATTTTAAGAAAGGCTATCATACATTAAGTGTAGACAGTTAATAAACTCTCTGTTCTCTCTGTATTTAGTTTCTATATAGAAAGTTTCTTCTTTTTTTCAAAATAGGATACATACTGCTAATTGATATTTATAGTGTTAAACCATTCTTGCATGTATGGAAACAACTCTGTTTAACAGGATTAATTTTATTTTCATGCATTGAAAAATTTGGTTGCCTAATTTTATTAATAATTTTTTTTAAAAAATTGAAGTATAGTTCATTTACAATGTTATACAAATTTCAGGTTATGATATAGTGATTCACAATTTTTAAAAGTTGTACTCTATTTATGGATATTATAAAATATTGATTATATTCCATGTACCATATAATGTATCCTTGTTACTTATTTATGTTATACATATTACTTTGTACTTCTTAATTCCCCTCCCCTATCTTGCCCCTCCCCCTTTCCCTTTCCCTACTGATAACCATAGTTTGTTCTCTATATCTGTGTTTTTTTCTTTGGAATTTTTGCAAACTTGTTTATAAGAAAAACAATTTTTCATTGATTTAACTATCTTTTTAAACTTTGGTATCAAGACTCTACCACCTCTTATAAATGAGCTCTGTTTTCTAAAAGAAATTTTATATATGTATACATATATGAAGAACTATTTGTTCTTTGAAAGTTTAGTAAAACTTTCTTATAAAATTATCTTGTTCTTATTTTCTCAAAGGGTGGGTATAATATGGGCACTTTTTTTAGAATTTCAATATCCTTAAATGTCACCTGTCTATTCCAATTTTTAATATTCTGTGTCAACACAGAAATATTAATCTTTATTCTCACTTTCAAACTTTTAGAATATTTTTCATTATATTCTCAAAATACCCATTTTTCTCATGTATGTATCCCTCTGTCTCTCTGCTTACCTGGTCATTCATCCATCCATATACACATCATTTATTATTTTCTTTAATCAATATATTTTTTGTTTTGTGAAAACATCAAAAGCATAATTTGTATTATCAAGAGAAATTATAGCTATTTTTTATTGTTTTATTATAAACATTTTCATTTAAATGTATATTATGCTTCATGAAAAAGTTACATTCCATGTAAGATGCTTTAAAATGCTTTGGAAGTGGAATCTTATTTTCTACTGTTTTTTTCACATACCCGTAGGTGCACTTTTATGGGAAGAATTGGCATGCATTACAATTAGCATTGTTCTTTCATCCATATGTGTCATGGGACATGTTTCTACAATATTTTCTTAGCCTTTTTGCTGAAAACTCCATCTTGTCCTGCTTTACTTTATCCCATCTTCCTGCTTTAATTTATCCCATCTTCCTGCTTTACTTTATCCCATCTTCCTGCTTGAAAAACATTCACAGTGCTGGTAAATGACTTAGGCTTAAGAACGAAGACCTAAAGGCATAAGCAATTCATAGGGTCAGCTGAATGAGCACATAATGCCTTTGGTCTAGGCATGCCAGACCTGTGCAGACTGGCATGCTGTTTGCACAAGCATATGTCCTCAAAAGAACAAGAGAAAGAGGAATGTCATGGCCAAGTGGTTTATGAGTGGTCATTAGCAAAATATGCATTAGCAAAGAGAACCACGGTGCAAACCTCAAATAGGCATGCCATTTGGGAAACACAGTGAGGATTCTCTGGAATGCTGTGCATAGATAGCTAACTCAAATGCTAATGATTGCTATGTGCCTAAAGGTCAGAGTAAAAGCTCAACCTTCTACCAGCTAAGTGGCTTTTAAAATAATAAAAGAACTTATAAAATAGTAAACAAACCCTATATCCTCCACCCATAGCCCCTCCTCACTTGACATAATCCTAAAGAGCACAGTAAAAGCAGTGTGGTTTCTTGAGGCAGTGCTCTTGGTCCCAGAGATCTTGAGTCCCCCAGTTCCCACCTTTACTTAAGATAAATGTCTCCATGTCTTGTTTTATGTTAACTTTTTCCCTTAAGTTTCACAGCACCCATTCTTCAGCCCCATCCTGCTGAGCTGGTCTTGGTACATATGCAGTTGATGCATATTTAGTTTCCTTCATATTTGCATAATAGAATTAGTCAAGTTGGTAATTCATGTGACCTTGAATATTCAATTAAAAATATGCATATGTCAAAATACACCACACCATTAATCTCCATGTCATTATTTAGTTCTCATTGGCCTCATCGAACACAAACTGAATGACTCAGATGGGAAATTTTCAATTAGACAGAGCTCAGGCACTATAAGCAATGAGCATTTTGATATCAGAAGCATTATTTTCAAAAATATTCCTTGAAAAAAAGTTTCTAAACAATTCCTAATAAATGAAAAACAAAATTATTATATTCATAGTTTTTATGAGAAAAAATGTACTAATTAATCTGAAAAATTTGGGGTTTCTCATTGATACAAAAGATGACAGCTATTAAAACTATACAGATATGCCAATAAATCACTACCTTAAATACATGCAAAAATATAATTATAGGCTAAATAATTTATTTAAAGGAACATTTAACTAAAAAACGGATGAATAACACCAGAAGATAAATATGCAAATACATATCCACTTTGAAAATCAGTTTAAAATACTGGATTGAACAAAATATGAAAATGACTTTTACTGGAAGTTCACTTTGGTTTTATTATTATTTTTTGCAATAAATCTTTTTATTTTTATTTTTTTAGAGTTTGATGTTTTGCCTTTTTTTGTTCAACTTTATGTAATGATTTTTTTTTCATTATAACTAATTTACAGTGTTCTGTCAATTTTCTGCTGTGCAGCATGGTGACCCAGTTACACATACATGTATATATTCTTTTTTCTCACATTATCATGCTTCATCTTAAGTGACTAGACATAGTTCCCAGTGCTACACAGCAAGATCTCATTGCTTATCCATTCCAAGGCAATAGTCTGCATCTATTAACCCCAAGTTCCCAATCCATCCCACTCCCTCCCCCTTGGCAGCCACAAGTCTATTCTTCAAGTCCATGATTTTCTTTTCTGTGGAAAGGTTCATTTGTGCCGTATATTAGATTCCAGATATAAGTGATATCATACGGTATTTGTCTTTCTCTTTCTGAGTTACTTCACTGAGTATGAGAGTCTCTGGTTCCATCCTTGTTCCTGCAAATATACAAACAACTTATACAACTCAAACAGCAAAAAAGCCAACAACCCAATGAAAAAATGGGCAAAAGACCTGAATAGACATTTCTCCAAGGAAGATATACAGATGGCCAACAAGCACATGAATAAATGCTCAACATCCCTGATTATTAGAGAAATGCCAATCAAAACTACCATGAGATATCACCTCACACCAGTCAGAATGGCCATCATTAATAAGTCCACAAATAACAAATGCTGGAGGGGATGTGGAGGAAAGGGAACCCTCCTGCACTGTTGGTGGGAATGTAAGCTGGTACAACCACTATGAAGAACAGTATGGATGTACCTTAGAAATCTATACATAGAACTACCATATAACTCAGCAATCCCACTCTTGGGCATATATCCGGACAAAACTTTCCTTAAAAAAGACACACGCACCTGCATGTTCATTGCAGCTCTATTCGCAATAGCCAAGACATGGAAACAACCCAAATGTGCATCGACAGATAATTGGATTGGAAGATGTGGTATATATACACAATGGAATAATACTCAGCAATAAACCGTTTTAATATTCCTTTCTAGGATATTAGTAACTTTTCTTCGGATGGATATATGTATGTATGACTGAATCATTTTGCTGTACACCTGAAAAAAACTCAGCTTAGTAAAGCAAGCATATTCCAATATAAAGTAAAAATTAAATTAAATTGATAAAAAAAGAAAGGACCTAATGTTTTCACCTATCCAAGCTCTTTGCTTGTTTTCAGGTGTTCAGCCATTGGATATTGATTGCTTGATTTTTTGACTTATGATTTACTGTTTGACAATAAATAAATAAATAAAACATTAGTCAGACACCAGCAGGAAAAAATGATATAAGTGAAGTATGATTTTTATTCCTTTTGGATATAACTGAATCAGTTAAATTGGATAAGTACATATTTGAATTTATCTGCTCAAACCACAAAAATGTTATATAGTGGTGAAGATCTATAGTGATAACTTGACTCATACATTTCTATAAATATTCTAACATGGGAGGCTAAATAGACCCAATACTTGGTTTTAATTTAGTTGGAAATCTAATTTTTAAGATTAAAAAAAACTCAAGGGAAAGTTTACTATTACATTAAAAGAGAGCAATTCTTCTTTAAAAGATTGTACTTTTGATATTCAAACCTTATATCAACATACTCTCAAGGATTTAATGTGAAACTTATAAATTTGTAGTATTTTATAAAAATACTCATAGCAAGGAAACTTTAAAAGAAGGCATGCATATGGAAAATATATATTTGAAAATAATTGAGTGATTTACTTTCTTAAAATCTTCTTAGGTGAATATATCTATACCGAAGTAGCAACTGGCAATAGCAGTTCCATTTTTTTTTTTAATTTGTTGAGTTGACAGCTAATAATTGTACATTACATCTGGTGAGCAAGTTAAGTAACCCAATTAAAGTATTTTTGGAGATCTCTTTCGCTGTAGCCTGCTGTAAAAATTATTTAATATCATTTCTTTACTGAAAGGTTTTTTTTTTTTTTTTTTTAGGGCTACACCTGTGGCATATGGGAATTCCCAAGCTTGGGGTCGAATCAGAACATCTGCGACCTACCCCACAGCTCATAGCAATGTCAGATCTTTGACCCACTGAGTGAGCCCAGGGATAGAACCTGCACCCTCACGGATACTAGTCAGCTTCATTTCTGCTGTGCCATAACAGGAACTCCATAAATGTCTATTTTATACCACCTGGAAAATCTTTCATGTTATGAACTGAGCCAGAAAAACATACTTTACTATTGGTATAATTAGATATGTAGGTACAATTCAGAATTAAGTTATTTGACATTCTCACAAAGGTAAATATTAAAGGTAATTAATACATTCATAAATTGATATTATTTTGAATCTTTCATAAGTCACTAAACATTTAAATTTGCAAATTGAAATCAGCTAAATATATTAATAGATAGTTATATGTCTTCAAGTTCTCTAGGGGAGGTCCAGAAAACCTGATGTTGACAATTTTCTATGCTGAATGTTTTTCTTCATGTTGTCTTAAAACAAAAAAAAAAAAGAAAGAAAGAAAAAAGAAATTCTATGTAAAGGAGAATGTGTGAAAATTCATTAAAGTTTTAACTATTGGCAGATAGAGAATTTGCTGAGATGAGATGTGTGGTGGTTAAATTTGTGTTAGCTTGGCAGGGCCACAGTGACCAGATATGTAGTCAAACATTTTAGATGTTTCTGTGATTATGTTTTCAGTTGAGATTAACATTTAGATCAGTGGACTTTGAGTAAAGAAGATTGTCCTTTATAATGTGGGTGGGTCTCATTCAAACAGCTGAAGCCTTAACGAGAACAAAACTTGACCTTACCTGAACAAGAGAAAATTTTCCTAGTGGCCAGCCTACAGAGTTTAACTGCAACATCAGCTCTTCTCAGGTCTCCAGCTTGCTGGTCCACGCTGCAGATTTTAGATTTCTTAGCTTCTGTAATCACATGAGGCAGTTCCTTAAAATAAATCTTTCTCTATATAAATATGCATCCTATGAGTTCAATGAGTGAAGATGCTCAGTACATGTATATTAAAGAAAAAAAAGAAAAAGCTTATGCCATTTTTCTTGAAATATGTGACCCTCTACTTCCACCTAGTGTTTTTGCTGTTTTCTTAGACACCTAGGTATAGACAAGAATCCTCTCTTTTAAGAGAAACAATAATGTAATTGCTATGATAAAAGGCAACTGATTTTGACCTCAAATGAAACAGTAGGGCTGGTGGATAGTATCGGGAATGGGAAATATGGAATTTGAAAACTTGAGTATGTAACTCTTTTTAAGTGCTAACTTTAATTTACAAAAGAAAACATAATATAAAAAATTACTCTTTCAGCAACCACTCATAAGCCTTTGTACTTTATATTTTACCAAATTACTTACATCATACCTCAAAATTAACAGTAATGCTTTATATTCACAACACTGAGAAATGTAGCTACATCACATGAAACTTGGGATACTTCATTACCCATTGGGTTTTTCAGCAAATTGAAGCAGATTTAGATTATTTTACCCAGCCATCCTCTGCAAAGGTGCATTAATTTTGGTGCTTTTGTGAACAGGTTTCTTGCCTACCTCCAGCATTTAATTTTCATCTAGCATGGCTACATTTTAAAAACCTTAAATCTGACCTAATCTGAAGATAAAATAATTTCAACCAATTTTCAAGGATTTGGTATACCAAAATTTTATAAAATTGTAATTCCAATAACTATTTTCTATTGATAAATGTCTAAAGTACTTCCAATTCACACAGTCTTATTTAAGAAAAAACTGCCTGTTACATTCTTTTGACCCTTTACATAATTTAGTTTAGAAAATAGCATTCTGTACTATCTACATTGAAAGATATCTTAAGAACTAAGATTATCCAAATGATTTATTGCATTAATTGCAGAGGTATTAATTATTATTATTATTATTTTGTTCCTGGGCCCGGGATCGAACCCGTGCCACAGCAGTGACCCAAGTCACTGCAATGATAATGCCAGATACTTAATCCACCAGTCCACAAGAGAACTTCTCAGAGATATTAGTTATTGATTATGATTATAGTGTCATTGGAGAATTATCTAAATAACTCAGTTTAGGAAAACATTTTTTGTTTTGTTTTGTGTTCCTTTTTTCTTTCTTCTCTTCCTTCTTAATATCTTTTCTATAGCAATTCTTTTGTTTTTAATCCTCTGAGTACTATCAATCATGGATTTCCTCCCTGCACTGGTAGGTGGAAAGCTCAAAGCCAAATTTGTATTCTACCAAAGGGAATGTATTCTCAGAGTGAAACTACATAAAAATTTCTAACTCTTTTTTTTTCTAATTTTCCTTAATTTTATAATTTTCATTGCAGGATATATATGTATATATGTGTATATATGTGTGTATATATGTATGCATATTTACATATATTTTTTAGGATGTCCTAACCCTTAGGGAAAGGAATGAGTATAAATTGGATTCACAAACTCAATGCCCACAGATTGAGGGGACATCAATATACAAATACTAGCAGTATAAGCAAACAAGAGAGAAAGACCTCTTTAACTCAAGGTTATTTCCTTATCCTAAGTTATTAAAATTCAAATTATTTCAAAATACTGTATTAGATATTAGAACTCCAAACCAACCAGCAAATGACATCTTTGAGACGAATTCAAACTGTGGCAGCATATAGTACTTTCTTCAAAATATGTGATAAGGAAACAACTACTACAAATAAGTATGTAAATGAACAAGAAAACCATTGATTCTATAATATCTTGAAACTTATGTTTCTTTCCTTTGATTCTTTCATTTCCATTGCAACTTTTACCTCTCTATAACTAAAAGGTACAATAATTATAGATCATGAATAAAATAATCCTCAAATTGTTATTATTATCTTTAGCCTCTAATTTATCTAATTCTTTCTACACCTAAATTTTAATTCCTTTTATTCTAAGCATTATACATACAAAAACAAACTTCTTAGATTTTTTCTTAGCAAATTTGTTCTCCAGCAGTCTTCTGTGATGTCATCTATTATGTCTTCCTTACCTCCTTTCTTGTTTTAAATTACGCTCAATCATCACCATATCTTCTCTGCCTTTAACTGAAATACATTCAGAATAAACCTGACTGTTATCTGGACCACATCAGTAGCATTTTAACTTATCTCTCTGCCTCCTACTTCCTGCCTCCTACTTCCTCACAATTCCAGTTGCAAACACTATTGGCCAGAATCATCACTTTTCAGATTTTATTTTAAAAACATAAAATATTTACCCTATTCCAGATGCAGAAACTATAAAAAGGGCCTATAGCAAAAAGCTGATCATTCAATGTTTAGTTCCTACTTCCCTTCCCATAGATCATGTGTATTATATAAAATTTATTTTTTGAATGTATTAGTAAATGTAAATGTAGGGTCTTATTTACTTTTATTTATTTATTTTTTACAATATTCACTAGTTAGCAATGAATTTACTTTTATTTATTTATTTTTTACAATATCTCACTAGTTAGAAATGAATCTGGATTTTCCTATTACTACATACAGTGCACCTTCCTTCTTTTTCTACCACTGCCTTATATAATTTTGATATATATTACATATCCTTTCTCTTATTGATATATGTTTAGTATGTTTCCTCACTGCTTTACAAATAATTCTAGAATTCTGCAATATCTGTAGCATTAAAAAATACCAATTGCTCAGGATAGAAAGCCCTGAATTAAGCCAACACACCTACAGTCAACTAACCTATAACAAAGGCAAGAATATATAATGGATAAAAGATAGTCCCTTCAATAAGTGGTGCTGGGAAACTGGACAGCTACATATAAAAGAATGAAATTAGGACACTCTCTAACAACATACACAAAAGTAAACTCAAAATGGATTAAAGACCTAGATGTAAGACTGGATAATATAAAACTCTTAGAGGACAACATAGGCAGAACACTCCTTGACATAAATCTCAGCAATATATTTTTGGGTCTACCTCTAGAGTAATGAGAATTAAAAGAGGTATCACCTCACAACACAATTTTTTAAAATGAGCAGAAGATCTATAAAGACACTTCTCCAAAGAAGACATACAAGCAGCCACAAAGCACATGAAAATGTGCTCAACATCGCTAATTATTAGGGAACTGAAAATCAAAACTACGAAGAGGTATCACCTCTCACCATTCAGAATGGCCACCTTCAAAAAGTCTACAAACAATAGGAGTCCCAAGTCCCTTTGTGGCTCAGCGGTAATGAACCTGACTAGTATCCATGAGCATGCAGGTTGGATCCCTGGTCTTGCTCAGTGGGTTATGAATCCAGCATTGCCATGAGCTGTGGTGTAGGTCGCAGACGTTCCTCAGATCAGTGGTATAGTACAGCAGCTATAGCTCTGATTTGACTCCTATGCTGCCTGGGAATTTAAAAAAAGCAAACTCAGAAGTGACTTTAATCCATTTTATTCTAACCAATAGCAGCAATGGAAAGATTCTGTATGTGGGGCAGAAAGACCTAGCTTTGTTTCTGAGCAAACCGACCTACCAAACTATACAATTAATATTTGTAAATGTGTATTAAATTCTAGTAACTAATTCTTTTTACTTTTATCATGTGTATCTTTACAATAACCATATGCGATAGGTGATGTTAAATAAATCCATTTTGCAGATGTACAAACTGACTCTTAGAGTGATTAAGTTACTAAGCTTTCACAAATACTAAAACTATATATTTCCTATTTCAAGAAAGCTAAAACATTCAAACTCTCATAATTCATTATTTAGCTATTACAGTTGTTGCATTTTTTCTTCCTATGACACATGATATTTTACAAGATTTTGGTTGAATGCCGGCCTCATTTAATAGCATATATACCCAATAGTTACCTAGTTTCCATTTGGAAAATTTAAAAAGAAATGCAGTTATGGGGCTAAACCCACCTACATTTGCATTACTTCAACAGGTAGAATAAATAGTGTGTTTTAAATTTCCTGTTTTATAAAAAGGAAAAATGATCTGGCAGGTGATGTGGATTTACATTTCTTTTGTGTATGTGTGTGTTCACTGGGAGATAATTATGTTTTCATCTGATCCTTTTCAATATAACTGTTCTTACCCTATAATATACTGTGATTTTCTATTATTTATTTTGTGGTAATTTAATATAAGTTGTTACTAGGTTTTAGACTGGGAAGATTCCCAAGACTTCAGATTTCATATCTAGCATAGGCACTGCCTAATACTTAACTCACTCATTTTTTATGCTCTTAAGTTTTTCTATTCAAAAGATACAATATTGACCAAATAGGAATTGTAAGAGCTAAACACTCCATTGCACTTTTAGAAATATTTATAAAATTATTTATTTGAAAAATATGTATGTTCATAATAAATTGTTATATGTATAGAAGTCATATAAAAAATACATGTTTTTTGCTCTATGGATAAACTCTTCATGTCATTTGCTTATATATTTAATATATAAAAATAATAATTTTGAGGTAGTTTAAAAATCTACCTGAATATTTCAAATAATAGAAATCAAAATAATACTGAATATTACCAAAATGCACATAGAAAAATACATTAAAATAGGAGTCTGGTTTAAAATATTAAACTTCATGGAGTTCCCATTGTGGCTCAGCAGTAAGGACCCTGGCTAGTATCTATGAGGATCCAGGTTCGATCCTTTGCCTCACTCTGTGGCTTAAGGATCCAGCGTTGCTCTGAGCTGTGGTGTAGGTCATGGATGTGATTCAGATCCTGTGTTGCTATGGCTGTGGTGTAGGCCAGCAGCTGTGGCTCCCATTCGACCCCTAGCCTGGGAACTTCCATGTGCCACATCTGTGGTCCTAAAGAGCAAAATAATAAATAAATAAAATAATAAATTTCATGAATGCTCCTTTTAATCTTTTAAGATTTTTCTACCCACTAATATTTGGGAGTGTGGGATACAATTCACACTTTCAAAAAGAAGGGGAGGATTGCGTTCTATTTGTATGATATTATAGCTGTAATTAAAGCCACATCTTTTTATTATTAAGGTATAGTTGATTTACAATGTTATGCCAGTTTCTGCTGTATAGCAGTGACTCACTCAAAGCCATTTCTGAAAAGCTATAGGTTTTAGTATAAATCACACCCTTTCCTCTGATTCTTATGAATATTATTACATAGTAAATTTAGTTTAAAAAAAAAATCCAGTGTAATCTTGAAAGAAAAAAAGGAAGAGTTTCATCAAGCCAAACTGCCACCTAAGAGGTCTAAAAGAAAGATTATGGGAGCCAAGACTCTTCTGCAGTGTGGATGAGCCCTCTTCCAAAGGCTGTTTTCACTTGATATCCCCAAAGAGTACTCTGATTGCTTTGACACTTCCAGCTTACCTTCGTGTTACCTGCTGTAAATAAAGAAGCCACTGATATCTTGGCAAGCCTATAAGAGACTTTTATGAATATTTATAAGACAATAGGACCAAACATTCTATAAAATTGTATGTCAGGTTTAAAAATCATTTTGCAAAATTATTGTAGTGCCTGATATTCCATAAGACTTTCAAATTCTGTAGGAATTTAAAATAGCAAGATTGATTTTCCATGGTATTCATAAACTCATTTGTGGTAAATTAATTCTGTTTTTATGGATGTAGTTAATGTCATTCTTCAGCAGAAGTCAAAACATCCTCGTGCTCTCATCATATGTGCTTCTATGAATACTGATGCTGTTAGCATTCTGGATCTTTAAAGAAATCCTATATCTATTTCTTCATAGAAAAGGAGAATCTTTGTATAGATTCAGGATATCTGGTTATCCCTTACATATTGATTTTTTTTTTAACTTGACCTATGTATGAACAGTCAGTGCATTGTAAGAAATGGGTCATATCAATCAAAATAATAAAAGTAACATAAAAAAGCTAAGCTAAATAAAAGCAAAATTATATTTTAATATTCTCAAAGGGACACTACAAGCTTATCAAATGTGCATTAAAATTATCCACTAAACATAATTGCATTGAGAAATTTCTGACTGAATCTCTTTCTTCTGTTCTTTTTCTATTTTTTCCTTCCTTCTAGTTTTGTTTCTGTTTCTATTTTAAATAAGAACATACTCACAGGTCAGATCTGGTTTTGTGAGGCCTAGGCTGATACAACTTTGTAGGGCAGGCATTATTAATGAGTAAGAATAAAAAATATCTCTTTGACAAATTTCCAAACCCATGTGACCATGTGAATATCTTGCTAGCACCCTCCCAGTCTTGGAAGGGGCTCAAGACAGTATGATGCTATAAAGTTTCAGCATATTTAGCTTCTCAATAAATCTTTGTCTGGGTATTGTTAGAAAGAAGATCCTTAGATCTTTAGTAAAGGAATCTCTTTCTAACTGGCCACCAGATTATACCAACCCACATACCCATTAGCAGAAGATATCAGAACTCATGTCCCTAGATTTACCAATCTGCTTATACTCACAATTTTACACCTTAAATTATTGGTAATTGAAAAGGAATATATCATTACCTAACTGGTTTCATACTGGGATTTAGTCGGTGACTACTGGGAGAGATTAGGCCCTGAATTTAGTGCCAGCCAGGTCAGTTTTGGTAAGAAAGGTCCATTGTTGAGCCCCAGGCCCCACAGCCACTTTTCTTCATGTGTTAATTGAGCAAGTGCTGGGATGGCTAGGGAAAGAGGCTTACAGACACCTATGGAGACTAACCTATTCCTACATGATTACGAAGACCCTTCTCTGAGGTTGATGCCATTTACAGAACAAGCACAAATATCTTCATGGTTTGTTTCCATTGAAAATTCTATCCATATATGTTTTTTTCCATTTTGCCACCAAATTTCTAATCCTATTTCTTTCAAGTCTTAGATCATTCAGCCAAACGGTTAGTAACTGCCAATGAGTTGATGTAGAAAACTCTACTTCTGACTGTCTCTAACCCCAGACAAAAAGGTAAACAAAATATTATCAATGAGATGTTTGTTGGAGACAGAAATGGGAACTGGAAATAAAACTGAGGGTGAAAATAACTGGGTCTCTGGCACACATATTGCTAGTAGCCACACAGAGGAGCAAGAAAGGGGAAGTATACCAAAAGCAGAAAGGGAAGACCCTCCTTCCTGCAGTGACCTTCCACTTCCTTCTACTGAAGCACTGGGTCAGCTGGCGAAGGAGAAATGTTTCGAGAGTCCAGTTCACCTTTTACACAACAGAACAATGAAATGTATGTGCAGAGCTGAGAAGCAATTAATTGATACCTGGCGCATATACATGGTCTTATCTAATTCTCATAACACAATTAAATACTTGCCAATAATACTTTTTCAGGCTTAAAGTGACTTTCTATGTTAACTCAGAAATGATAGAAATATTCACTAAGTAATTAGTTGATTTATAAAATCATGAAAGCCTATATATCAAAAAAAGAATCAAAACAATCAGTAGATGGGGAACATGGATCAGGAGGAAGTACTACAAAAGAGAGGTTACATTTGTTTTTTTATTATTTTATTTTATTTTATATATATATATATATATATATTTTTTTTTTTTTTTTGCTTTTTAGGGCTGCACCCATGGCATATGGAGGTTTCCAGGCTAGGGGTCTAATCTGAGCTACAGCTTCCGGCTTACACCACAGCCATAGCAATGCCAGATCCAAGCCATGTCCATGACCTACACCACAGCTCATGGCAATGCCAAATCCTTAACCCACTGAGCGGGGGCAGGGATTGAACCCTCAACCTCATGGTTCCTGGTTGGATTCATTTCTGCTGCACCACAACAGGAATTCTGAGAGGTTACATTTATCTGTCTAATAAAATATTTTATTCATTTAGATGAGAAATGAATGCCTCAATATGTAAATGAGCATTATTCACAACTAGAAAATTGACAACTGGAAATAAAAATTATAAGAAGGCATAGCCGAAAATATGAATTCAAGCAATAGTAAAGTGAGAGTTCCTGTTGTCGTTCAGTGGATTAGGAATCCAACACAATGTCTGTGAGGATATAGGTTTGATCCCTGGCCTCCCTAAGTGGGCTAAAGATCCAGTGTTGCAATGGCTATGGTGAAGGCTTGCAGCTGCAGCTCCCATTGGATACCTAGCCCGGGAATTTCCAAATGCCAAGGTATGGCCTTAAAAAAAACAAAAACAAACAAACAAACAAAACAATAGTAAAGTGCCACATTTTGCATATGTAACT
This sequence comes from Phacochoerus africanus, assembly GCF_016906955.1. NCBI lineage: Eukaryota > Metazoa > Chordata > Mammalia > Artiodactyla > Suidae > Phacochoerus > Phacochoerus africanus. The sequence continues at coordinate 247,403,461 of NC_062544.1, read as the reverse complement.
GGAGTAATTGCTCATTTGTCCCTTCACTGCCCCACACCTCTACCACATATCATCAAACTGCAAGACCATGGCCCACCCCAAAATCTTAGAGTCCTTACTAGGATTTACAAAGCAAAGTCTTTCTTGCTGTAAAAAAGAGCAAACTTTGAAAGGTTATAGAATACTTTTATTTCTTCTAGTAGGCATCACAAAGTTATAGAAGTACAGAAGCACTTTGGTCTAAGACTAGGACTCACTGATGCTACGAGAAAGGAATGCATCTTGCTAATTACAAAACAGTTAAAGAAATGCAATATTTATTAATTTAAAATTAGTCTCTTTATTTACTTGGGGTGATATCTACATTTTATGCATACAGATTATCTGAATAGATACGATATAAAACAGAGTCAGTCTTGTATACAGTTGTAGAAGGCAGGATTATTACGAAAGAAATCAATCTGACCCAGAATAGTCCACCACTCTCCCTAAAATTTGGAATTGCCAGATGTTTCCATCTCCCTACTGCCTGTTCCTCAGAACAAATTCCTGAGAGTTTGATAGATATGTCAGTGTTTATTTTCTAACACCTTAATTTACCTCTGCTGGCTTTCACATTCTTAAAAACAATATTAAGTTGTGATGTAGAGATTAAGGTGGGAATAGAAAGCCAAAAGGATCAAGAAGCCCCAGAGTAGGTGAGACCTAAAAAGTGGGAATGGGGAGCCCAGAAAACTGAGTGCTAGAGGGGAAAAAACAGAGGCTTGTTGGCTGGATGCTGTGGACAGAGAGTAATGGACTTTTAAAAAAAGGAAAATTGTGATTTTTCTAAGTAAATTTCCTCATCCAGTTTTTTTTACAGAATGCAAAGTGTAAGAACAGTCACAATTGATAGCAATTCACTTTGCTATCAATTGTGACTGTTCTTACAAAGTGAAGCTTTGTTTGGGAGGAGCCAAAGCATAAGGATACAGCCTGTGTATGGGTTACACCATGTAAGAAGGTTTTCATTTTGACAGAAAATAACTGCTCCCAAGTCCCACCCGGGAATGTTGGGGTGAAGCTGAACTGTTTGCAAAAGCTCTAAAATTGTGTATTTGCTTGGGTGTCCCCTTGCTTGGTCCTGTCCTGCTCCCTGCCCTGGGACCCTGGGAAAAGGTGCAAGAGAAGAGAAGAATAAAGAAAAAGAAAAAGAAGAAAGGAGAGGTAGGGGAGAGAAAGAAAGGAAATGAATGAATGAAATCAAAATCCAGCTTTCATGTTGGGAAAAAGTATAAAAAAGGGAAAAGTAAGAGCTAAAATAATTCATTGTTTATAATGTCATCATGAGACATTTATTTTAAGAGGTGGATTAACCTTTTAAGTCAGGTGTCACTCTCAGTCCATATCCATGGACACACTTGCCCGTTTTGGGGAGGATATGGCCCTGATAATTTGCAAAAGGTGAGTGTGAAGGTTATGCCTTTGACTGACAGTTGCAGATTGGTTTGTCTACAGTAATGCCATCTCTTAGTAAAAGATATCTGGCAGCTGTCCCTCCCCACTCTGGCTGTTCCATTAGTGTCACTGGCGTCCCCAGGGCTTTTCAACCTCTTACCTTGTGTGCTTATGTATACAATTTTATTTATTCTATCACATTTTTAGAACCAACTGGTCATGTTTTCTTTAGTTGCTTTTTCCTAGTGTCTCTTCCTCCTGGAAATTTTCAGAAAACTTTGATAATTAAATCAGTAGGAAGGAATACAGCTATATAATTACTGCATTTGATTAATTAAATATCAAGAGCATTCAAATAGTACCCTAAAAGAGAAAATATACATGTAATTCTCCATTCCTAATTTTCATTAAATTTAAAACTAGTTTAAGTACTTAAAAACCACTTTATTAATAATTTGAAATATCTTTATCTTTAAAATTATTTTAAAATATTTTAAAATTAACAGCAAATAATTGTATTTTAAAAAATAATAAATTACTAGACTGAATTAGGTACTATTTAGTATAAATAAAAATATTAACTTATTTAAATTGAGATGAGATACAAAATGTTAATTCAAACATTACATATATTTGAAGAAATATCCAGTTTTCATAGAACTCTATTATTTTTACATGATTTGCATAATTGTTGGGTGATTTTTACTTGGAGGTCAACATAACACATTAAAAGGAAGCCTGCTTAAATTCTATAGACATGAATGTGGCACTGCCAATGATTTCTAACTTATATCAAGTTTCTTTACTCATTCTGGTTTTTGCAGCTTTTCCTGCGAACTGGTAATAACAGCACATACCTCACAGTTACTAGAAAAATTAAGTTAGGGGAAAAAAACCCTAGCAGAGTGCAAGGCATGTATTAGGTTCTATTTTTTTTTAAGTTGAATATGACTTTTTAAATTAATATTTGGCAAATGATATGAGAAAATTTTAGCAAGTGGGATTTTCACTCCTATAAAGAAAATACAGAAATATTTTAGCCACTGAGATGCTAGAGTTAATAAACTGTGATATTAAATAAGTCACTTAACCACTCTATATCTTAGTTTCCTCACTGGTAAAGTGAGGGAAAAAGATAATGTCTACCTCATAGGGTTATTATAAGGAAGAAAGGAGGTTTCTAAACATAAAATAATATGTAGCAGGGCCTGAAGTATACATTATATAATAATATGTTTTATATAAAGATTATATTGTATATAAGCTTTTGTATGATTACATAAGCATTATATAAGGATTTGTTAAATGAATGAATTAATTAAATAAGGTAGAGGTTACATTACCCTTTTGATAAATCCATAGTGTAATGAAACTGTTCATCAATGTAAGCTTTTATGTTTTGTGTTTCTCAATTAAGAACTACTCTGCAAAACACAAGTCTCCAATTACATACCATGATCTTATAGATAATGTTTATCCAGAGCAGGTGCAATTTCTATACCAGAGCTTCATTATTTAAAGTATGATTCATGGACCAAGAACATTGTCATCATACAAATGAGCAGGACCCACCCCAGCACAACCGAGTCAGAATTTACATTGTAGCAGATTTCCAGGTGTTTTGAGTATACTTTAGAGTATACTGCATCACCAGTAGTTCACATTTGTAAAAAATAAAGGCATATAAGATTAGAACTCAGAACACAGGAGCATCCATTTTTATTTAGAAGAACATTTTTATTTAAACAGGCAAAGCATGTTTGAATTAAAATCTTATACTTTATAAATAATTTGACAAAATCATGATTTTTTTCAAATTTTTTCTCTGATTAGTGTAATAAAATCAATATGTTTCATTATGACTGGTAGCCAGTTTTGTTGTTGTTGTTGTTCTTAGAGCCACACTTGCAGCATATGGAAATTCCCAGGCTGGGGGTCTCATCAGATCTGCAGCTGTCATCCTATGCCACAGCCACAGCAATGCCAGATCTGAGCTGCAGCCTATACTGTAGCTCACAGCAATGCTGAATCCTTAAACATCCACAGAGTGAGGCCAGGAATCAAATGTGCATCCTCATGGATACTAGCTGGGTTTGTTTCCGCTGAGCCACAGCTGGAACTCCTGGTGGCCATTTTTAAAGTATTTTTTCTTTAGAGCGTTTGTGTTCTATTTTGTTTTAGTGAGGAACCATAAGGAAAACATCTTCGGGATGGATAAACTTACTTTCATGTTTCTGAGGTCATGCACAATTGTAGGAGTTGTAAGTCTGAAGACCACTGGGAGAAAGAGCTATCCCAAAGTGAATGAGTATTCTTTACAACAGAGCTTCTGGAAAGGAAAACACGATGGAAACATGTTAATAGGTTTGATGACATTCTCGCCAATTTTAAGCCAGAGGTCATTGGTCCTCTGAGCCATGGGGTCTACTTGCTTGAGATTTGAAAGGAAGAAGGTTTATGTTATTTGTCCCTGGGAATCATATTGGAATGCTTGGATTCCAATATGTTGAAGCCTAGTTATGCTTGAATATGTTGAAGCCTAGTTATGTGGAATGTGCCTAGTACTTGACTATTCAAAAGCATGTGGCATAATATTATGACAAATACCACCCACATGTCCACATGTAACCTATGCCTCCATCCCAGCTAGTTTAATGAGGGTCCCATGCTATTTTGTACTGTGCTACTGAGGGTTTATTTGATGAAAACATTTGCAACAAGTCTTGCTGATTACTGACAGATCCCTTGGATTTGAAGATATCTCAGATACCTTATGTTTTTATTTTCTCTTTTAAGCATTTGATTTTAGGGGAAATTCATATTTCAGGATAAATTTATTATAGTACACTTTGTGTATTTAAAAACTGGCCAGGTACCTTAAAAGAAAATCAGTTGTTAATACTAGATGCTGACATCATGGTAACATGCTTTTTAAGTTAAAGTTTTCAGAGAAGAAGCAATCAGGTATTAATCTGGACTCGTGCATAATATAAGTAGGCTGTGGGGAGATGTTAAGAGATACTGTGGAGAAGATTAGCAATGAGCTACTCTATGTCACTCTGTATGCTCTCTCCCCTTCCCTGAAGAGTTAGCATCTATTCTTTAGCACCCTCTCCTATCTCATCTTGCTGCAAAAGAACACGTGCAGCCAGGAAGAGACACAGAGCCCCTACCCCACACACTCACCACTACCCCACAACAAAAAACACTCCAGAAAATCATGGTACAGGGAGCAGAGAGTACTTAGTGCTCCTAAATTATCTAGTAATAATAATGATATATGTCTAATATCATACATATATGTGTATGCTACATGTATGTATAGTATATATTATACTTCTCTGATGTGATAAAAATAAGAAAGGCAATGAATTCAGATAAGTCTGAGTTTTAATTTTAATCCCCATATGATGTAACTTGTAACTCATGATTTATTGTTTTCTAAACTTCAATTTTGTTATCTTTAAAATAGTAATTCTTACTAGACCTACTTCATGAGTCTAAATAGTAAGTTGGTAAAGGAAAAAGTTTTATATGACATGACACTCTCACCCTTCACAGTTACAAGAAATTAATTCTCTCATAATGAACTAGACTCAAAAGACCAGGAGGTCAGATGGATGTAAAGGTTTAAGTTGTACCTATAAGCTCAAATTTGGGAGTTCCCATTATGGCTTAGTGGATTAAGAACCTGACGTAGTGTCCTGAGGGTGCAAGTTTGATCCCTGGCCTTGCTCAGTGGGTTAAAGGATATGGCATTACCACAACCTGTGGTGTAGGTGCCAGATGTGCCTCAGAACTGGTGTTGCTGTTGTTATGGCATAGATCAGCAGCTGCAGCTCTGTTTCAACATCAGACCTGGGAAATTCCATATGCTGCAAGTGCAGCTGTAAAAATAAAGAGAAAGAAAAAGAGAAAGGGAAGGAAGGAGAGAAGGAGAAAAAAATGCTCAAATTTTGGGAGTTCCCATCGTAGCGCAGTGGTTAACGAATCCGACCAGGAACCATGAGGTTGCGGATTCGGTCCCTGCCCTTGCTCAGCGGGTGAACGATCCGGTGTTGCCGTGAGCTGCGATGTAGGTTGCAGACTCGGCTGGAATCCCGCATTGCTGTGGCTCTGGCGTAGGCCAGTGGCTACAGCTCCGATTTAACCCTTAGCCTGGGAACCTCCATATGCCGCAAGAACGGCCCAAGAAATGGCAAAAAAAAAAAAAAGACAAAAAAAAGACAAAAAAAAGAATGTATATATATGTATGACTGAGTCACTTTGCTTACAGCAGAAATTGACAGAACATTGTAAATCAACTATTATAAAAGATTAAAAAAAAAAGAAATGCTCAAATTTGGATCTGGTCTGACACATCCTGGTGTCACTACCTGTTATTAAGTTTGACAGAGACTATGTGTAAACCAGAAATTTCCTAGGCCCAAGAATTCTTGTGTAAGAGACATCTTTATTTTAATCTTATATACTATGAAGGTCAAATCCATTAGTAGTCAGGGAGGGTTAATGACAGGGCATTCCAGCCCATTGGCCTTGGCAAATCTGTAGCTTGAATTATAGTTAAGGCTGTGGATTTCCAGGTATGCAGAACTTCTGCTTAGCAGAATTTTAGTTCAGTAGAGATAGCAATGGTTTTCCCATGTTAGAATCAGGGTTAATTTATAAACACAGCAAAGACACTCCTTGGATATTGTCAAAATATCTATTACAAATATGAAGGAGCATTTTTCAGGAGGCTAGAGTTTCTGCACGACAAAGAACTTGTGGTGTTGGATTTAATGGCTACTATGGCATTAATCATATGGTCATAAACTAGTAAGAACTGAAATATTTATATTTCTTATATAATGTTCCATACATAACTCCTAGCATAGTAGGTATTTAGTAAAATTGTTTATCCTCAATGTTGATACTTTTCTTTTTAATATAATTAAAAGAATAACATTCAATAAAATCAATTGTATTGAATAAGAATATTTAATAATAGTAAGTTACAATGTTGGAATTTAATAACTGCTGTGTTGTAAATACTAGATGCAGTGAAATGACTAGTGGGATGGTCGTAAAAATGCCAAATAATAGTTTTTTCTCTGTTTTATAGATAAAATCTTTTACATACATTATGTTTCAACAACCTTAAGTTAAATATTACTTTCTACTTCTTATATATGAGACTCAGAGTCATAGATAAGAAAATAGAAAAAGGTAACTAAAAATAGAAAAAACGACATTTTGTATATTAATAATATAGCAGAAAATACACGTATTCATGTACTTTCAAAATAAGAGAGTATAAAAAGCATTACAGGAGTTCCCGTCATGGCACAGCAGAAATGAATCCAACTAGGAACCATGAGGTTGTGGGTTCAATCCCTGGCCTTGCTCAGTGGGTTAAGGATCTGATGTTGCCGTGAGCTGTGGTGTAGGTTGCAGATGCGGCTCGGATCCTATGTTGCTGTGGATGTGGTATAGGCCAGCAGCTGTAGCTCCAATTTTACCCCTCGCCTGGGAACCTCCAGCCCTAAAAAGCCAAAAACTAAAAATTAAATTGAATTTAAAAATTAAAAAATTTAAAAGCGTTACATCTAAGATTAAAAATATAAATTCATCTGATTTTTATTTTAATGTGGTTAAATATTGTTTCTAAAAAATTTTCAGGTGTAAAATGATTTAATAATTTTTTACACTCTTTCACTGTTATTTTAAATTAATTGCACAGAAGCTGCTAAAAGGATGAAAAATTAACTGAACTGGAATAATAGGTGGATGAATAATAGAAGATTTTCACTGAGATCCAAGTTAAGTGTTACCTTCTTTATTATCTTCACAATTAAGGAAACTACTACAACCAGCAGATATTTCTCAAATGGAAGATGGTATTAAAGCTAGTCGAATCCTAAAGAAACATAGACAGCAACTTACTGCAGGGAACCAGTACAATGAGATTCTAATGATAAGAAAATATGCATTAGTGCATTTGAAAAATAAAATGAAATGAAGCCCAAAAAATATTCAATGGAAACAAATATTCTATAAAAGTTGTCGTTTTACCTGAAGCAACATAAATGTGTTTGTAAAGTACAGTAGAAACAAATCAGAACTGGTGTTAACAGTATTCCCGCAAAAGGACACTTTTTGGCACATCCACATACTTCATGTGAGTAAAGAGACATCTATTATTTTTGATGAGTTTATTTTGTTTTTATAATCTTTTTTTTTTGCCTTTTTGCCTTTTCTAGGGCCGCGCCTGCGGCATATGGAGGTTCCCAGGCTAGGGGTCTAATCAGAGTTGTAGCCGCTGGCCTATGCCAGAGCCACAGCAACGTGGGGATCCCATCCATGTCTGCAGCCTACACCACAGCTCACGGTAACACCTGATCCTTAACCCATTGAGCAAGGCCAGGGATCGAACAGGCAACCTTATAGTTTCTAGTCGGATTCGTTAACTACTGAGCCACGACAGGAACTCCTGTTGTTATAATCTTGAGACTAAACCTGAAAATAAATTTTATTCTAATATTGGGGGACACAAAGAGGGATGTGGCCCAAAAAGAAACAATTAAAATAATCCATTTACATAGCAAACTGACTTCGGTATTTGATTAATTCTTAAATAGTCAATATACATTAAGCTTATTTAGTTATAGTAGAAAATAGTAGTACCTGCTTTTGAAAACAATTGTATCAACAGAGAGGGATTATCATCAAGATACTAAATAATAAATCAAGCGATGGATTTGAATTCTCATTGTTGTCTGATTTTGATTGATATTATACTTTAATTCTTACTTTGTAGGTATGTAAGTATTTTGAAAATGCTATTCCAGCAAAATCTATTAATAGTCAATAATCCAGTGATTTCTTGAACTACAGTACAATTTACTATCAAGCTACTTAATGACTTTTCCTAATGAAAACTTTCCACTCATTATTCACTTAGCTCTCTTCATTTGTTTCCATTGATGAATGTCTACAGGGAAAGGGATTTAACAATATTTATGTAGATTTTGCAACTAAACCAGGGGTCAGCAAACTTTTTTCTATAAAAAGCAAAATGTTAAATATTTCAAAGAATTTGCAAGTCCTAGAATCTCTGTCCCAACTACTCAACTTTATTAGCCTAGTGCAAGACCAGACATAGACAATACATAAATGAACAAGGATGGCTGTTTTCCAATAAAGCTTTATTTACGGCTGGACTTGGCATGTACGCCATAGTTTGCCAACTCATGACCTAGATTATTGTTAGTTCCTAAGTAACTATGACAATTAGAAAAATCTTTGAAAATGTTTTATCCCAAGTAGTATAATACAATAATATAACATGTACTAAAACCTGCAGTGTAACAATAAAATAATTAGAGTTGTGTCTGAAAAAAAAATCAGACTAGTTATAGCTCTTTCGTGCTGGCTTATTAGAGAAAGCGAGACAGAAAAGCTAAGCCAAACATTAAAGTAATGCCAATTAAGCACTTATTTAATTATTTTCTTATTATACTATTGTGTGATGTCAGTATTAACAGGAAACATGAAATATTTTCCTTGGCCACAAGTGGATTTCAGTCTAGTCTGAAGCCAGAACTTCAAAATTGAGTTAGTATGAAGATAATTGCCATAAAATTCCATAATCCCCACTCTCGAGAATCTTTATTGTTTGTTGTTTTTTTAAGATGTATTTTAAGTTGTGCGCTAAAAACTCTGCATCATTTTTTCCTCATTATTTGGCATACTTTTATCCCCCTAACAACCACAGCATTATGGTGAAGAGAGTTGTAGTCATTTTGTTACTTGACACTTTTAGAACATGCAGTGTACATCTGACCCTTTCATACACTGTTGAATAAATATATTGCAAGTTCTGCATTTGTCCCCAACATACATTCTAAAATCACAAGATGTGTGAATTTAGATTTAGGGATATATCAAAGGATTTTGATAACAGAAAATAAAATGAAAGAAAATCCTGAAAGCAATCATTCAGTATATCTAAATCTTGTCTGTCCTTCAAACCAACGTCAAATTCTATCTTTTCAAGCAAGTATCTATTAAGTATCCTAGACTTCATGGATTGTGTTAGAACATAATTAATTACGAAATAATCTAACTCATCTATCCATGAACATAAAACTATTAGAACAACTAAACTGATTAGCATGTGATAACTAGATTAGAATGTTGTGCAAACATCTGAGTTCTGTTTGTTAATTCTTCCTCAGTAATTACTGACTACACAACTTTCTCATCTTTCACTTTAATTTCAGTGTTGCATCTATAATTGTCAGGGAAACAATATAATCATAAAAACGTACAAGGGTATTGGAAGGAAAAAAACGACCAAAATAACCAAACTAAGCATAATGAGTTGAACTCATTTTTAAACTTTGCAATGTATTATATATAGTCTCCTACTAGTTTTAAAAATATGTAATTGTATTACTATCTTTGATGATTATTATTCAATTATTTGGATATCACATTATTTATTCGATTAATTCCCTATTGTTGACCATTTATGGTCTCTGATTGTTCACCTAGAGCAGCAGTACTGCTACAAACAACCCTTGTTTTTACAGTGCCTATAATTTATTGTAAAACACTTTATTGTATTTTCTATCACTAATGAAACAAATTATCACAACTTTAATGGATTAACTCTATTAGCTTACAGTACTCTAGGTTGGAAGTTCAACAAACAATGAGCCAAAGTTAAGATGTTGTCAGGGATGTGCTCTCCTCTGGGGCTCTAGGGGAAAACCTGTTTTCCAGATTCTAGAGGCCACCCACAGTCCTTCGCTTGTGACAGCCTTCCTCCATCTTTAAAGCCAGGAACATTTCATCTCTCTGATCCTTCTTCTGTCATTATACATATACATTCAGTTATACATATACACATATCCATCCTTCTGTAGACTATTCTTCTTTCTAACCACATTGAAGACAGATTTTTCAGGTTTAAGGACTCTTGGAATGAAAAGATAATTTGAAAAAGAATGGATATAGGTATGTGTATAACTGAATCACTTTGCTGTACATCTGAAACTAACGTAATATTGTAAATCAATTATACTCCAACAGAAAATTTTAAAAAATTAAAATAAAAAGTGAAAAATAAAAGAGTTTACAAACTTCTTTTTTTTTTAAAGGACCCATGGGATTAGTTTGGATGCAGCTGGATAATACAGGATACTCTCCCCATTTCAAGTTTCCTAAGCTTCATCATCTCTGAAAAATGCATTTTGGCATGAAAGGTAACATATTTATTCCCGAGTTTTAGAATTAAGACTTGAACATCTTTAGGGAGCCGTTGCTCTGCCATCACATTTATATGTAAGAAAATTCTGTATTCCTATTTAAGCCAATATCTAGGTTATAAACAAGAAAGCTCTGAGTCAGCTCATATCTATCAGCAAATTCAGAATCTAGGGCCTATGGTTTGCTAATCGTTTCACCAGATATCCAGAGTGGGTTGTTATTGACAGAACTAGTAGCTTGTTAATTACAGTGGTGAATGTTAGTGTCAAACTCTCCTCTGTGAATGACTAATATTTAACTGATAACGGTCAGCATTACCATAAAGTTAATATTCTACTTCTCCTTATATTTTTTTCCTCCTTATATTCTTAATCAGTACTGCTACAAATAACAGCACATGGATAGGAATAGATATCAATCATACATACAAAAGGGTGTATGTGCATTTGTATGCTTGTACGTGTGAGTAAAATGAATGGCCTGAGAACTGCAATTGGCTCCTTGTGTTGCGGGAAAAATGAAAAATAATCCATAAGCATGGTGACATCAGTGAAAGTAAAAGTGGTGATGAGAATATAGCCTCAAAGACATTTCTAGAAATTTGAGATAAATATGTACATATGGGGGGTCTAAAATAGGAATTTGATCCAATTTCATCTCATTCAATGGAGAACTCGGCAAATATTTGGTTTAAACATCTTAGGGGCTTGCCATGCCTGAAAATGCCATGTAATTTTCATGTATGTAAATGTAATTCAGATCAAAACTATGCAGCATTACTCATAAAACTCATGACGCTGCCGCTGATCAAATGACAAATGTCTCTAAGGATGAGACCCATGTAACTCAGACGTGAGAAGTTACTGTCCATTTGTATCAGTGAGCTTGGGCTTCTATAACAACATACCACAGGCTGGGCCACTTAAAAAATCAAGATTTATTTTCTTGCGGTTCTGAAGGATAGAAACCCATGAATAGGGTATCAGAATAGTAGGATTTTGGCGAGAACTTTCTTCCTGGCTCATAGATTGCCATTATCTTGCTGTATGCTCACTTGATACCTTCTTGGTGAATCTGATGAGAAAAAAAAAAAATCAAGCTCTCTGGAGTTTCTGCTTATAAGAACCCTAGGCCCATCAGATCAGACCCTACCCTCATAAACAAATTATCTTCCAAAGTCCCCATCTCCAAACACATTAGGTATCAGGGCTTAAAATAAATGAATAGGGGGTTGCATAAGCAATCAGTTCATAACAGCATTTATTCATATTTTATTCTAGCATGAGACAGATTCTTCCAGAGATAATGTTTAGATTATTGACACACTAAGAGATTCAGAAAAATATTGTCAGTTATTTGGATTAACCTATACTGCACAGAAGGTAAAAAATGACTTCATATCATTAGAATAGCAATGTATAGTTATTAGCATAAAAATTTGACTAAAATAATTGAACAGAGGTGCAAAACTAGAAAAACTAGTATTAAGAGGAATATATAGGCTGATAAAACACAATGTTATTTATTTTAAGTGGATAATAATTCAACACTTTTAAAAATAAATCTTTGGAGAATTCTGCTTTTGATTAGGACATAAGTCACAAGAGATTGCTGGTCACTTCCTGACAATAAGAACAGACTAGACAAGCTTTAAAAGTACAATTGTAGGGTTTTTTTTAACCTGAAAATATCTGAGTATGTAAAGGGACAAAAACAAACTAAATTGTTGAAAAATATGAACCTTTCCAGTGGGAGAAGAAAACTATGGGTGTGTTCATGTCTGGTAGAAGATTAGAAAACGAAATCCAGCAGAACATGTCAAAACTTTGAGAATGGCACGGAGAATGGACTGAAATTAGAATTCCAAGGAGCTCCACCTCAAAGCAACTCTACCTCCAACTGCAAACTTTTTCATGGGGCCATCTCTAACGCATGGAGGTTGGGGAGGGCTAGAGAGCTAAGAGAAAATCATTTTTCATTCTGAGTAACACAAAGCTATCTATCTATCGGCCTATCTATTTATCTGATATCATATATAAAGGCTTATGCCCATACTACACAAAGAAAAAGAAGAGACAGTCCAATATAAGTGGGAAAAAGACTTAATAGACATTTCATTAAATAAAAAGACACATAATATTCAACAAGCACATCACAGTCCTCAGAGAAATACTCATTGAAATCACAATAAGCTACTTTCACACACAATTGCATGGCATGAATCATAAAGACTAAAAAAAAATGAAATGCTGAGAGTGTGGAACAACTGGAACCTTATATATTACTGATGGGGGAGGCAGTGAAGTGCTAAAATCACTTTTGGAGAACATCCACACAATGACCAAACAATTTCATTACTAGAGAAATGAAAATATATGTCCACAAAATGATTTGTGTAAGAATGTTGATAAATGTCTTATATTTAGGAAAGAGCCCAACTTTTCACTACAGGATAGTGAGTACATAAAACATAGCATATTCCTAAGTGCTCTTAGTAGTAAAATAAAAAGAAATACTGATACTTGCAATAGCATGAATTAATCTCACAACCATAATGTGGAGTGAAAATAGCCAGAAACAAAAGAGTATGGATTGGAGGATTCCATGTATATAAAATCTAAGAACAGACACATGGGGATAGAAATCAGAGAGTTATACTGTGATTAAGAGAGGAAACTTAACAGGAGAAGAACATGATGGAACTTTCTGATGGAACACCCAGTAGGGTGAATATAAGAAAAAGGAGATAATAACAGGTCTAAGTGGGGATATAGAGAAATCACAGCTGTCTTGCCATGGTGGTAGAAGTGGCAAATGGTGCTGCTAATTTGGAAAACAATCTGGCAGTGCTTCAAATGCTAAAATAGAGTGTTTCCATATGAACTAGCAATTCTAATCCTCAGTACATACATGAGAGAAATGAAAACACACATCCAGACAAAATTCATAACATCCAAAAGTGGAAAGCACCTGTGAAATAGCAGAAAATATACGTATTGTCCTCTGTTTCTGTTTTTTGTTACAGAGCTCCTACACCTCTTATAATTTCCTAAACGATAAGAACACTAGGAGCATATTTTGTTCTAACATTTGGACTTTGACCCCCGTTCCTGACACAGGCCCCCTCATCCCTTGGAATGATATCACTGGTTGATAAAATGTCTTCTGTTCTAATGAGGTGACTCTGGGTGAGCTTCCAAGTGACTCTCGGAAGGGGGCCATGCACCAGAAAGACCAAGCCATGATTAGAAGCTTGGAAATTTCAGCTCTGCCCTCTACTTTTGAGAAGGGGAAAGGGGCTGGATCTTGAGTTCATGATTGATCACACCTACAGGATAAAAACTCCATGAAAATTTACAGTGCAGGGTATGGTGGTATTGAATAGCTTTTGTGTTGGTGACACACCCAGGTGCTGGGAGGGTTGCGCAGCGCACCTCAACTCTATGGGGATAGAAACCCTGGCTCTCAGGACCTTTCCAGATCTCACCCAATGTATCTCTTCATCTGACTCTTCATGTGTATCCTTTATCATGTCCTTTATTATATTATAAATCAGTAAATGTAATTGTTTTCCTGAGTTCTGTGGGGTGCTGTAGCAAATTAATTGAATGTGAGGAGGTCCCTCCAATTCATAGCCTGAAGCATAGGTTCGCAGTTGTGACCTAAAGAAGGAGGTAGGGTGGAAGCAAGCTGTCTTATAGGACTGAGCCCTTAACCTATGGAGTCTGCACTAATTCAATGAGTGCCAGAATGTCACAGAGAATTGTATGATGTGGGAAACCATCCACACACATTTGGGACCAGAGGTGAGATATTCTGAATATTGAGAGTGGAATAAAGAAAAAAGCAGGGACTTTTTCCAAGATATCACCCAATGTCCATCAACTGTCAATGTTTAAATGAAACACAGTATGTCTATATAATGAAATATTATTCAGCACTAAAAAGGAATGAAGCATTAATACATACTGCAACGTGGATAAATTTTGAAAACATTATGCTAATTGAAAGAAACTAGACACAAGAAAACAACATCATATAATTCCATTTATATGGAATGTTTATCATAAGCAAATCTATAGAGACAGAAAGTAGCTTAGTGACTGCTATGGGCTGGAGGTGCTAAATGGTCTGGGGTGTCTTTTGGGCATGATGGAAAAGTTCTGAGATTAAATTGTGATAATGACTCAAGATGCTGAATATACCAAAGACCAATGAAATGTATACTTTAAACAGGAATGCTATATGGTAAAAGAATTATATTTCCATAAAACTATTTATAAAAAACAAAACTTCCTAACCAGTCCTCTGCAACCATAATAAGCCCAACTCCTCAGCCTGACCTTTTAGCTTCCTAGTCCAGAGCCCCAGGAAATTGGCCAGCCTGCCACTTTGTCAACAAACACAGCACAGACACAGAAGCCTAAACTGGTCTGTTAAATATTCATCTGATCATTAGACAATTTCAGAAAGAATTTGGTCCCCATGGTTGCCTGGGCAAAGGTACTTCATGTGAGGGATACTTTGGATAATGCACTATAAATAATTAAAAATACACCATTCATTTGTTTTCGCCTATGATGGGAATTATTCAGGACCCCTGTGTTTAGAGCACAACCCTGCAGCAGTATGACAAACACTGAGGATGCCCGTGTGTGACGCTCCATGTTTTATGCATCCCAGCAGGTCAGATCAAATTCAAGCAGTGAAGCCTGAGAAGTCTGTTCTAAATTGTTGATTCTAAAAAACAAATTTTGATCAACTCTGCTAGAGGAAGTAACTGTTTTCTCTTCTCTAGTAGGAACAGATATTACAAAACTATGAAAAAGTAACCAAAGATTATGTAACCTGATAATGTAGAAAAAATTATTAGGAAAATAATTAGGAAACTAATTATTCAGAATGTTATGGTATGTTTCATTTGGTATTGTTATAGTATTTATCAGCATTTTAAATTTAGCAATTTGTAGTGAATTTTTTATTGTAAATAAATATTCACAGTTATATATATAGTAGCATAGTTAAATGAATATAAATTTGGCTTCAAATCTAATCTTTTTCTTGATTTTGCTTATTACATATGGCTCCTTGCCTTCTTTCCCCCATGTTACTTTCAACAAGAACATTTTAAAATCTTTCTCTTTTTTCTTCAGTTGTAATAGTGACAGCCTTGACTTAAAATTAATTCATTGCTTAAACCAACTACCTACCTCCATCATCTGTTATTTTTAATATATAACATTCACATGCATTTCCAATTGCATCCAATTTGCTGTTTCCTACTGGTAGTAACATTTGACATTATCACATTTGACATGTGATAACCTTTAGCATCGTTCACGATTTTTTCTGTAACCTCTCTGCAGACAGGTACAATTTTGGCTGCTATTCCAAACACAAAGCAGACATATTATCACCACAGACTAGGAAATCAAGTTGTGAAAGCATGGCATTGTACACTGTCACTTGTTCCTGTCAGTAAATTATGACCAATACCATAACACAGAGTTACATGCATTTAATCTACTGACCTTACAATTAATTCATCCACCTCAGGCAATACAGCATAGTAACACCATGCCTATTATATTCTCCCCGGAATCACAGATGTCAAAAGGAAGAGATTTTTTTAAACTAACAAAAATAAAACAGATAGCAATTGGTTTGGCAAAGCTGTATTTGAAATGTGGGCATGGGTCTTCTTTATCCAGCTATAGCTTGCATGTGCAGAAAAAAAAAAAAGAGTCAAGATAGGGAAAAACAAATTTTTGTTTTCCCTTTCCCTAATCTGCCACAGGCTGATGATCGGGTTAATGGCCTGGAGAAAAAGCTATCTTGTCAAGGTAAACTGAACTTTCATCACAACTAGGTCCCACCATCAATGAATTGTCAAGGAAAAAAAAAGAAAGAAAGAAAGAAAAAGAAAAAGATTCTCTAACGATCTTCCTTTTTTATCTTGTGGAGCACCTGCTGCCCCAAATGATGCCAAACTGACTGACAGCAGGTAGTTTCTAAGGAAAAACCAGCTACTTTTCTCCCTCAGGCTCTCACACCTTTAACTAAGCCCAT
Source organism: Phacochoerus africanus (assembly GCF_016906955.1). Taxonomy (NCBI): domain Eukaryota; kingdom Metazoa; phylum Chordata; class Mammalia; order Artiodactyla; family Suidae; genus Phacochoerus; species Phacochoerus africanus. Next base: position 247,386,721 of record NC_062544.1, on the reverse strand, counting down.
GGCATGGGATTGTTCAGTGGGAAAAGTCAATAGCGCCTGCTGTCAACACAACGTGCCTATTGCATTTTTAAAGGCTCTGCCTTCTTGAAGTTTAGTTGTCAGGAACCTCACTTTTAAATAGATTTCAGTGTCAATATGTGCTGCTTCCCACTAATGTTAAGAAATGACCACAAAGAGCAGGATCTGATGCTGTGTCAGGACGTTGGCAGTATAGATATTCACTGGCTTCCCAACCCAACAGGAACCGTCTTTAGAAAGTGAGAAGCCTTAAATGAAAAGGACACCATTTCATCTTCTTTCTTGAAGTTTTCTCATTATCACCAGGTTTCATATATATATATATATATATATATATATATATATATATATATATATATGAAAGAGAGACTAGACATACACTCAAAATGTATTAATTGGCCTAGATATTGAGTTGTCTACATTATTGATCTATTGCAATTGCAGACTAAGGGCATCACATTATAGCTTCAACATTTTATAACACATGAATTATTATAGAGACAGAAACATCAGGCTGTTGATTTCTGCAGATGATATAGTTTCTCCTGTTTAAAGTAAGCACCGCTCAGTCTATGAACATGTTTCCCTCAAATTCATATATGGACAGTTTTTTTTGAAGGGAATATACAATTTGCAGGTTTAATTCCTATTCCAAACAAGTCAGTGAGTTTAAATTGGTCTTGTGCTTTTTAAAAGGTATATCAAATTAATTAAATACAATTTGAGATGACTTTAGCATAACCTCTCTATGCCTCAATATTATTAGAACATTAACTGAAAACATTAAATTGGATTCATTTATTCTTTCTTTTCTACCACAAAATATTTTAAATGTCTTAAAGATGTGGTGTACCTCATGGTATTGAGAGATAAGTTCTTTAGTAACCAAGAGTTTAAATTCTAGTATCTAGATGGGGACTGAGGGACACAAAAACTAAGATAAGAACTATAACGGAAACATAGCAGCAGCAGTTGGGAACAAATAATTGATTAATTATGGTTGGAAAAATAGAGAGCTTTGTGAAAGAAATGTCTTTTAATCTGAGTTTTGAAAGATGGTCAGAATGTCTGCAGTTGGAATTGGGGTGGGGGTAAGTAAGAAAAGTGCTTCATATTGAGAAATTGGTATGAAGACTAAGGTTATAAACACTTGGTAAGTTAGGAAAAAAGAGAATTAATTCATGGCTCTGTGATTGTGTATGGAGCAGGGAGGGAAATGATCATTCAGTAGAGTTAGTAAATAAAATAGAACTGATAACATACTCTGCGAGGTATAAACATTGTATATATAATTATAATTTTAAAACTTATTCACTTACACACATTCAGTTATTTTTTAAAACAAATATCTTTTGAGATCCTGCCATAGGATAGGTTGTGTTTTAGGGATGGAGATGCAGCAGTGAAAAAATATATTTCTTCTTTTTCATCAATTTAACATTTTAGTAGATAGGGACAGAAAATAAATGAATCAGAAAGTATATACATATCAAGTGGGGTTACCTGTAAAGAAGATTAAAAAGGCAAGGTAACAAGACAGAGATTGAAAGGATGGATAGGGAATAGTACTATTAAATACTGTGGTCAGTGCAGACCTCTCTAGTGATGACATTTGAGCTAAGATCTAAAAAAAACAAAGTTTATTCAAAGAAAAGGGGAAGAATGCTCCAGGCAGAGCAAATAGTCAGTGCCAAGGCCCTGAGGCAAAAGTAACCAATAACCTTTTTCAGTTTTCTTATCAAATGAAAATGTACCATTACATAATCTCTAGAATCTGCAGTGTTTAGTTTCTGTGAGAAGCAACATGGTATAAGAACACTTGAAATATGTAGGTTTTAAGAGAAAGGGAAACTTCTATTTTTCCATAAAATAATGTTTTTTTAACATTTCTGAAAATGAGGTGGAACTTCGTGTTATAGCACAGGGATACATTAAAAAGATGGTTTTTGCTATATTTTAGCATAAAAGATTTAGGGGTATGTTACCCACACTCATATAATTTCATACACTCAGCACTTTAGTTTTATTTCAGTGAACTCTCTGGATGGTGGTGTTATTTTAAAAGTTTATATAGAAAGAAATGTAGTGGTAGAAATGCTTTCAAGTAGGAAAAATAATGAATAAATGGAAATAATTGCAAAAATATTGTACTTTTGTCTAATTTTTACTTCCTTTTAAAGAATAGGAAATTTTTACCAGCTTAGCATTATTTTGAATCTTTGTCAGCACATGTCAAACCCAAAGTATGGTTATTGTGGAACAATGGCACCCTGGAAGCCTCGACGGCTTGCCTATGTATAATAAAAAAAGAAAGAGAAAAAGCAAGCTTTTACTCTTCAGTTAAGATTCCCACCTACAGCTAAATTTAACGGAACTCATGCTTTACAAGGAGAAATTTCAACATATCCACAAACTGAGTCAAACTAAACTAATAGATATTTTTCTTTTATAAAGTAATAAGTGGGTGCTATTTTTTTACATATTCCTTACAGTATGTTATAGATTAGTAGCAAAAGTTCAAAATGATACAGTGTGCTATGTCTTTGCAGTTTTGTTTTGCCATATTTATGTGTTATCAAGAATATTTAATATTTAAGAAGGCATATTCAATTTAGGTATAGTACCTTTCAATGAAGGTCGCTACTACTTGTTCACAAATTGTTCCTGTAAATTTCCTAGCAGGAGGCTAATACTCTTAGCAGATTTTCAGCAACTTACAGAGCTGGATAGCAGAGCAAATACTGGATCTACATAAGCCTGAGATGCTCTAGTCAAGGACGCTTTAATGTAATTTAAGTGTTCGTAGGATAACCAACATAAGCTTAGTCATTATACGATTAAATAAAAATGCACTCCACACCTCTCTTCATTAGAAAGGAAGAAGTATGTTGATGGAGACCCATGTTACTGCTCAGAGAATGAAGATTTATTTGCTGTTTTGATCTGAGTTAGAGAGCGACATTTACACGGAGGAAACAGAGTAATTCCATAACAGGACAAAATGCAAACATGGCAGGGAGGAGGGAAAGCACACAGACTCTACCAGGAGTACCCAGAATAGAGACAGGAGTGTACTCTGGGGTTGACAGCAGCTGACATTTTGCAATTTATCAACAGAAACAAACCTCAAAAGAAAACATTACTGACAAAAAAAAATTTCTAGAGACTTGATACTTGAAGCAAACCTTGGCAACTAGATTAGCCCAATCTGAGACTAAGCCAAATTTTCAAGGACGAAGAGGGTGCTTGCTTAGGAAATTGATTAATTTTAACAGAGGGAGAAGGAAATATCAGCATGTGACCAAATGGAAAATCTGTCCAAACCAGGAGAGAAAGCTAGAGAATACCTTAAAAAAAAACAAGTGCCGTTACTCTATCGTTTGGAGAAACCAAAAGTTGACACTAGAATCTATTTTTTACACACTATAGTATTTGTAGTTGTGTCGCTTCTGGATTAGGTAGGGTTATATATGTTTCTTATTCAGGAAACTTAATAGCATCCTGAGTAAATGTCCTGCTTCATACATCTGAATTTGGACTTGTCAGATGTTGTCATACATTGAAATTTGGTCTTTGTGGACCCATGATCGTTTCTCTGGCTCCTAAAGAGGATTAATGTAAATATGGATTTCCCTTTGAATATTTATATTTCAGCAAAGTCTTAATCATGTGTGTGGTTTCTATTTAAGTCAGGCTATCAAGAACTTGTCCCTACCAGTCATAATTAATAGGAAAATAAATAAAAACAGGGACAAACATGTAAAATTTTACCCTACCTCTTACCTCATAATTAATTTTCAATATTCTCATTCATGCAATCTTCATTCTGTAAATATATTTATGAATCACTATGTTAAATCCTTCGTATTATACGAAAGTAAATGAAACAGGATCTGGCACCAAGATATTAGATTTTATGACTGTCGTAGATATAAAAATTGCCACGAAGAAATTTTTGCTAATTGACATTTCTAAATGTAGAACCGTACATGAAGGGGATATTAGAAATAGTTATAATTACAGTATAGTCAAATATGAAGAACATTAAAGCCAGGTATACAAGGTTGTAAATTCATGATTTACCATTTGGTAAGTGTCTATCTAATTATCATAAATATTGTGATTATTTCTACCAAGTATTATTACTAATTATTACAAATTTGTCTGGATCTATACAGTGGGCATAATACCTACTCACCATGCTTTCACAGGGGGTTAAATGAACTAAGGGATGAACATGCTGACCAGAGCATCTCGTAAATATCAGGATATTAAGGGTTAGTGCTTGTTATTGCAGAAAGAACACAGAAAAATCCCACATGATTTATGGTTTGTTGTGACTACATCTTTAACTTAGTTTTTAGGTTCTCTTGAAAAACAATTTTGTTAATACCTACCTCAACATAAGGTTTAAAATTATAATGCTACGGATAAGTATGAAAATAAAAATAGCAGTTAGAGAACATTGACTCTTCCAGCCTCTATGCTCAGTGTGTTACGTCAAGTAATGTTCATTACAACTCTGAAAGGAGATATCGTCCTCAAAATTTTACAAATGTAGAAACAGATATTCAGATGGATCCATGCCCTTGCCCCAAATTTCAAATCTTACAGATGACAAGGTCCAGAAACACAAAAATAAAAGAAGTGTATATAACATAGTATGCATTTGAGCATTTAGAAAAGTGTTATGTAAATGTGGCCTGATTAATATAGTCATAACACATGTTTGTTAATAATTGGTTTTACTAAAAATAAAATGTGAAACTTTAGAAAAATTAACTATATTCATGTAAATATGTGAGCATATATAAATATATAAAGATTTTCTATCAGTGAATATCTTATGGGCAATTATTTAGTTCATTACAAATTAATGATTTCACATAATAAATTTACTCTTTGTTATTTCTAGTTGTGGAGTATAAATTCTTTATAGAGCAAATACATGCAAAAGTGGCTTCACATTTTTCATCTCATTACTCCATGACCCCGCCCGTGGCTGATAATGTAACTTACTTTTTAAAAAGTAATTTGAAAGACAAGAATATAAAATACACAGTCAGTAGTTTGAACTCTGTGGTCACATTGCACTTCAGAACTACAAAGGAGTTTTAAGTGTTTAATAAAAAAGATCAGTATCAATATAAAAATAAAAACAAAATGAAGTACAGCTTTTTCTAGAAGCATAAGCTAAATCTGTTTAAGTGCTGCATTTTTATGTTATTATTATTATTATTATTTTGGCTGCACCCATGGCATGTGAAAGTTCCTGGGTTAGGAATCAAATCCAAGCCATGGCTGCCACCTACGCCTCAACTATAGCAATGCTGGATCCTTAACCCACTGAGATTGAACCCGCACTGCAACAGAGACTATGCCAGGTCCTTAACCTGCGGCTCCACAGCAGGAACTCGTAAGTGCTGCTTTTAAAATCAGCTGTTTCTACTTAGTGTTATAAATATGGGAAGAGAATGATAGCATACTTCCTCTATGTCACAAGTACAATATGAAGACTATAAATTAATAAATCAAAAATAATAACAGGCATGTTCTACTGTCTCAATAATAGGAATCTACTGAAAAGGATTCAGAGAAAAATGAGGGTATTAGAAATTCAAAAACATGAAATTATGAAGGCAGGCATAAATCAACAGAAAGGAAATAATTTTCCAGTAAGAGAATCTGAACAAAGATGGAACAATTGCCTTGGTTATTATTGACATCGCTTTAGAAAAATTATGGAATTTATAATGCCGTCTGCAAACACCTGCTGAGGTCTGATAGGGAAAGCATTGTTTTAGGAAATCTATGGTTCAGAAATCAGAAGAAATGGAATATAGTTATAAATATATTTACATGGAACAAGTGAAAGAGACTTTGAAGTTATATTTATTTCAACCTCACACCTGAAAATCACCAAATCTACATTCTCCAGAATGAGTAAATAGATTCCAAACTGTATTCATCCTTCCGAGATGATGAATGTACAGCTACAGATGATTCTAGAAACTACTGAACAACATAAAAAAATATTTGAAGGATAGTTTAAAGTATGTATGTAGATATAATTAATGCAAAATTGAATTTGAATTATTCTTAAAAAACTGAGATGATTTTGAAAGGAAATAAAATTGCCTGTAAAATGATTGTTTTATCTGATGAATACTTATACTGTATGTCCTCTGAGTCAGATGCTGATTTAAGGCCTTTATATGTTCCTTTAATGCTCATAGCAGCTCTGCAAGAATATACTATATAATGATCCTTTTAAAGAGGAAGAATCTGAGATACAGAAAAAATTATGTATCTTGTTCAAAAATCCTATAACTCATGAGTGGAGCCCTGTGACATAGACTTTACACCGTGCACTCAATAAGTGTTGTCTACTAAGGTTAATACTCTATCATTGTTATCAATGCTATTATAATAAGTAATATATTACATTATTGAATGCTATTTAATTACCAAATGGAGATCCCCAGGTAAGGGGTCAAATCGGAGCTGCAGCTACCGACCTATGACACAGCCACAGCAATGTGGAATCCGAGCCACATCTGTGACCTACACCACAGCTCATGGCAACACCGGATGCCCAACCCAATGAGCAAGGCCAGGGAGCCAAACCATATCCTCTTGGATACTAGCTGGATTCCTTTCCTCTGTGCCATGAGGGGAACTCCTGGTTTTTGTTTTTGTTTTAAAGAAATTTTCCAATTGAATAGGCTAAGTATTATTCCCATTTTAGAGAATGGGGGCAGGTAAGTCATGTGTCTCATGTAGGAAACAGAAGAGTCAGAGCAGGAGACACAGGTTTTGTGACATCCCAGTCCAAGATGGTTTACAGAACTCAGATAGCTGTGTTAGTGCAGTAAAACTACTTACTTAAAAAAATCTCATTAAATTTTGGAGTTCCCATTGTGGCTCAGTGGTTAACGAATCCAACTAGGAACTATGAGGTTGCGGGTTCGGTCCCTGCCCTTGCTCAGTGGGTTAAGGATGTGGCATTGCTGTGAGCTGTGGTGTAGAGCTCAGATGCGGCTCGGATCCTGCGTTTCTGTGGCTCTGGTGTAGGCTGTTGGCTACAGCTCTGATTAGACCCCTAGCCTGGGAACCTCCATGTGCCGCAGGAGCGGCCCTAGAAAAGGCAAAAAAAGACAAAAAAAATCATCTCATTAAATCTCTCTCACACTCACACATATACACACACACCTTAAGAAACTACAAGTGAAAATAAATTACAATAACTATTTAGTGTGTGATGTGTATTGAACATACAGTTAAGTAATAATGCAGTGTAGTTCCATGGACATAATTGCTGTGACTAAAATTTAGCATGTAATCTCTTAAAAAATAAGTCAGAGAAAGCTCTGAGCTCTCAAAGTAGTGTTAAAATGAAACAAAACTAACAAACATACTATGTAGGTCTTTTATTTCACTTATGACCCATTGGATTCATCTGAGCTCAGTAGCTTTAGGAAATTGTGCTATCTAACTTTAGTTGTTTAGAAATGCTTAGTATGGAGCTCCTGTTGTGGCTCAGAGGGTTAAGAACATGATGTCCATGAGGATACAAGTTTGATCCCTGGCCCTGCTCAGTGGGTTAAGTTTCTGGCATTGCTGCAAGCTGCAGTCTAGGTAGCAGATGCGGCTCAGATCTGGCGTTGCTGCCTCCTGTAGCTCTGATTTGGGAACTTCCATACGTCGCAGGTGTGGCAGTTAAAAAAATGCTTTCTTTTTTTTTTTTTAAATACATATTTTTTTATTTATATATTTTTTCCGCTGTACATCATGGGGACCAAGTATGCTTTCTTTATTAGATAATAATAGATATGATTTGTTTGTATGCTTTACCTTCCCAGAGTATTGTAGTTTGGTTTATGTGTCAGGAGGAGATAGCTGTCCACCAAGTGCTGGCCTCTCCTGTGATAGAGGGAGTTGCCACTGGCCAGTAGCTGCCAAGTCATAGGTTAGATTTTCAGTCTCCTGAGGCTGACTTGCTGTGACACTAAAGACATATGCGTTTTAAGATTCCTCATGTCCAAAGGTCTATTTCAAAGCCATATAGCTTATGTTGTATCAGTAATTTTTTTTTTAATCTTAAAAAGGAGCTCTGGCACTGTATAAGCTTTGGAACCTGCAGTATTTGGTGACTGCAGCCTCCTCTCACATCTAGGTATGGTTACGTGACACATGACACACAACTAGTTCTTGTCAGAAGATGATGTTTGAAGGCGTGTTTGCAATTTGGAGCTGGACTTTTAATAAGGGAGTTGTGTTTCTCTATGCTGCTCTCCTCTGTTCTCCTGGGTGGATGCTGATTCTGGGGCCTCCATCAATCGGAATGATTCTAGGATGTAGAGACTCATCACCTTCCTCAACAGTAGGAACACTCTTGTTGGACTGCTGTATGAGCGGGAAATAAACTTCTCTCCTTTTAAGCCCTTGAAATATAGTAATTAGTGTTACCCGAACTAAAAAAGGCCACAATTATTTTAGTAGAGGTCAAAATTGCCATCCAAATTTAAACTGGGGGTATTAAAATGTGCCCTATATTGTCTTTGAAACAGGATACCTCAAGTATCTAGATTTTTATAAGAAGTAAACTGTTTCTTAAGCATAAGATGATGGGTTTTATGATGCAACTGCAGAACCCAAAGGACAGTCTTCCATCTTTTCATATTATGGATGGAAAGGAAATATTACTATCCATGGTAAGGAGATTGGATAGTCTTTGTCTTTGTGGTTATTGTTTTTGGTGGTGTGAGTGTGGGAGAGAGATTGAGAGAGAGGGAATCAGAGATATTATGGTCATGTGTTGACAAAGTGCCTGGAATGTAGTCACTCACCTTCAATACAAGTCAGGTAATTTCCCCTTTAACCTCAGAAAAAGAGTTTAATGGTACCCAAATATCTATTCACCTATTATGCCACATCAATAAAATAAAATAAAAAATCATTGAATTGACTTTTCTTCACAGAGTTTGAATGTGTGGCTGTTCGTGTTTTCTGAGCCAGGCAACACATTAAAGGACAAACTTATATACACTGGAGGTACTTAAAGGAAATATTCCCATTTAACTTGAAAATAGCAATAGTTTTGATAAATGAATATACGTCTTGTATAAGGTCACCGAGGAGGGATCAACAAATTGTGCTTTGTGAAGTACAAGGAAGGTACTACATTGAACTAACTCTACAAAAAATAATGGCAAAGGCAAGCAATTGAGATGTGAATGCATCCAGCGAAGCAAGGGAAGATAGAAAAGGTCCATAAGATGTGATCTCATGAACAAATGTAAGTGGGTTACATCTCTGATAGTAATGTTGTGACTGGAGTGGAGGCAAGGTGACTATAGAAGGAGGTCAGGTAAGAGACAGTTCCTGAGCAGGACCAAAAGCCCTAGACATGGACAGAATTTGAGTTCACAGTACTCACCATTCCCTCCACTTGGAAAGCCCTTCTACTTTATCCCCTTGACCAAGCTCATACTCTTCCTCTAAAGACTACCTCCTTCAGGAAGACTTCCTTGACCACACAGGCTAAGGTAGGGAACACTCATCTGGCCACCTACTACTTCTGGGTTGCCTAATTTATAGCACTTCTTCCACTACATAATGGGATTGCTTGAGCTCACTGTCTCACAGGACATCTGATACAGGGTCTGACAGAGTGGAGGTAGTGAGTGACTCATAGGAATATGAGGAATGAGGACAATTGGATTTAGGAAGGAAAAAGGAAAAGAATGTGGATTGAGAGAAATAGGGACAAGGGATTCTTCAAGTGGAAACAGCACAAGGAAAGGGTAGATGTGGGTGAGCACGAGATGAGGGCACGTTTTTGAGTTTGGTTAAATCATGAAATGAGTGAGGGTGATGAACTGGAAAGCCGTTTGAGGAAATAGGTTGAGGTCCTATTGTTTAGAAATTTTAATTCTAGATTAGGAATTGAGATATTTATTCCAAAAGAAGCAGCCTTAAGAATATATATTTTTTAAAGTATAAATGACACAGAACTGGGCTTTAAAAATTACTCTAGCAGAGATGGGTGGGATGTGTGGCAGAGATGATTCCCGGTGGTAGGGAATCTGGTTGGGAAACTCTTTTATTCAGCAAAAGGGAACATTAATACCACCAAGCCAAAGCGTTAAGAGATGTTTTACTCAATTGGGGTGTTGGCAGGCAAAACACTTACACTTATCATAAGGTGTACTGAACTTATCTTAGCACAAATAAATGGTATGTATAGAAGGATGGATGAGGATAAAGTGTATCTTAGAGATATAAGTTGACTCAAGAGTCTTCTGATCTGCCAGTGAAAGGCAAAAAAAATCTGTGTTTGCCAAATAGAGCAGCATTCATGGCTGCATGTTGATTAGTGGAAAGCGTGCTCTCTGGAATGCTGGTAAAGTGATGAAGCTGGACTATGTCAAAAACAAAAAGCAAAGAAGCAACTAATTCCTTGCTTCTCTGCTTCTCTCCCCAGGCATTCTCTGCTCACAACGTAATTGTAGGAAAGAGTAAAGGAATCTTTGCCTCCAAGGTCAATGAAACTTGAACACTTTTTTTCAATGTTCACTGGGGTTAAGTCAGAAAGCCTACAATGGGTGATGGCAAATTGGGATGGCAATTATTCTGATCTGACTTTTGAGGATTATAATTAAGCAATAAGACACAAGCCAAGGGTGTGTTACTTCAAGATAACACAGTTCTTGGGAAGTGCTGAGAGGCAGAAGTGGCGAATTAGACCCTCCAATGATCTGGGATATGTCTTATCTCTCTGTAGCACAACTCTCGGGATACATCAGTGCCATATTCATAGTGTTAGATGCACTGGTCACATTTGGATTGATTGTACCATGTAAAACATATGTTTAAAACATGTTTGCTCTTGTGGGCTGATGACGGCTGCTGATTCAGAAACATAAGCATCGCCCTTCTCAACTGATAGGTTGCTGGGCTACGACTTCACAACTGAGTGTCTTTATGGAAGACGTGGCAGGGGAGCTGGAGACCATATTCTAATAGCAATCCCGATCCTGTTCATTTCAGTTGAGTTGTTTTAATTATTTCTTCCATTTGGCACTTCTATATTTATGTAAATGAATGGAGTAAGGTAGTTTGGACCTGAATGTTCAATGTGGAGTTTCCCTCCCCCTCTTCTATATCATTTTATCTGGTTTTCATAAGGTGACTGCCTTGCATTGGGTTTGCATTTGATCGACAGAAAGTGATTTCTAGTTCAGCTACCATCAAACACCTCGGCACTTACCTTGGAAGATGTTTTGGTAGTTAAAGAGACCGTCTTGGACAAAGAAGCCTTTAAAGCTGGCTCTTTCTTTCTCCTAGTGAGTAACCACAGTGAGACACACCAGGCGAAAAGAAAGACACATCTTTAATCTGTGCTGCTGAGGAAAATGAAAGAGAGTGAATTAAAACGGAGAGTAGCTTCTTATGCTCATCGGAGAGCCTTTTTTTCTGCTCTGTTTGATATAACAAATAAGATCATCAAAGGAAGTCAAGCACAGGTTCAGAACCCACTGCTCCTTGACCTAGGCTTCCTCCCAGCTTGCAAGGCCTCCCCTGGAATTTCTTGTGATGTCAAATCACAAAGTCACATGAAGTTGTTCACACCCTAGGAACAGTGAGGAAATTTTATTTTTAGATTTCTTTTCTGTGACTCTAGTAAAATAACATGAAGTTCTTTCATGGCTCTATCTAAGGGTTTTGATAAATCTGCTGTATTTCAAAGCATGAAAGGGGTGATAACAAAAAATTTCTGTTCTGTCTGCTTCCAGCCATGGTGTCTTCTTAAGAATATCTGCAGGATCCCCATGGCAAGGTGCCAGCTTGTGTTTGCTGCTGGAAGATACAGAGAATTTCACCTTATCCAATTGACATTCTATCTCCAGAAGTAATATGTAAAACATTTTACACAGTAGACATTTTTCCATATAAAATTACACATTTTATGATTTTGGACTTATAGCATCTAAGAAGATTTTTTAAAAACACCTCTTTTTTCACATGTTCTTTAAAATTAACATTCTTTACTGAACACTGGCAAAATTAATTTAATTAAAATTAATTTAGGAATGGTAATAACACAACTATTAAAATCATCATCCGTATTATTAGTAATACTAACAACTGGTCTGTATGGTAATGAAAATACTCTTTCATCTAAACTTTCCCTTGTTTTTCTATATATTTACTTTTTTATCTATCTGGAAAAAGGTTCTTCTATAAGCTTAGATTTTCAGTCAGGCTGGCCCAAATTATATATTAAGAAATATAAATTGTGATATTAAAAAAAGAATGTTGGGAATTATGTGGATTTTATCATATATTCATTCATTCACTTACTCCATTTTAATTGTGTGTCTACTACTGGCCAACACTCTTCTAGGCTCTGAGATTTTCCCAGTGAATCATTTAGATTTTCACATAAAATATTCTAATAAATGACTTTTAAATATTTAGATGTATTAAAAAATTTTAAAGTACATTTGACAGGAGTTCCCATCATGGTGCAGCGGAAACGAATCCGACTAGGAACCATGAGGTTGCAGGTTCGATCCCTGGCCTCGCTCAGTGGGTTAAGGATCCAGCATTGCAGCGAGCTGTGGAGTAGGTCACAGATGCAGCTCGGATCCCGTGTTGCTGTGGCTCTTGTGTAGGCTGGCAGCTACAGCTCCAATTAGACCTCTAGCCTGGGAACCTCCATATGCCGTGAGTGTGGCCCTAAAAAGACTGAAAAAAAAAAGTACATTTGACAAACATATCTTTTTCAGCTTGATTGAGGTATAATCGACAGATCAAATTGGACTATGCTTAAAGTGTACAATGTGAGGATTTCATATATATTTATATTCATATATACTTATTCCCACAAATTAGTTGATAAACACAGCTGTCACCTCATGTATTTACCTTGCAATATATCTTTGTTGGATGTCTACTATTTACCAGGCTTTGGATTAGAAACTTCAGAGAATAATAATACTTAGTGTGTATTCCAGAAACAGAATCCAACAGGCAGAATTAAGCAGTAAATCAATACTCAGAATACAAGGGAAAATATGATTTGAGATGAAAGTAATAATTAGGAGAGTTTAGAGAGGTCACATGAGACCCAAAGACATAATAGGGGAAGGTTTTGGACAATGCAGGAAGAAGGAAGAGCACTGGGAAGGTCTCAGGATGAGGAAAACCATGAGGAAAATTATTTTCTGCAAGACTAGTTTGCTTTGTCTGAAGCACAGGATGCGTAAAGGGATCCCATTATGAGTGGACAGAAGAGTGAGATTAATTAGTGTATGTTATGGTGTTAGCAAATGGCCAGTAAGAGAGGCTTCCTGAGAAACAAAGCATCTTGATCAAAGTAACTACCATATTAGATTGTGGGAGGGGTGAATCAGCATGCGCAAGGCCCCTATTTGCTCCTGGTAACAGGTAGCCACATCCTTGATGATGCTATTTGGAAGGCCATATACATCTCTCCTTAGGGGAGAAAAAGCAACAAGAAAAAAAGGGAGGAGGAGGGGCTCCATGCAAAGACAAAAAGAGTATTTACCTGTTATAAGAGTGATAAGTAACTATAAAAGGAGATGAGAAATCAGTGAAGATGATGAGTGAGCAAAAACTTCCAAATCTGGCAAAATCTCAGCAGTCAACATGTTATAACACTCCCTTCCTGAAACATCTTCTTTTTATATTTTAATATTTGATGCTGAGACTTCTTTAGTGAAGGTACAAATATAAGTTATGCTACTCTGTCCTGCAACCTTAAACAGTTGTCACTGAGTCCCAATTTCTATACATACTGTTCTTCAAAGTAGTGAGATTCTTTTCCCTGTTTTTAAGCAAAGGTGTTAAAGGAACAAGGACCTCAAGCTTTTTGTTTGTTTGTTTGTTTGTTTGTTTTTGCAGTGGCTTTGCCTTTTTGTTTCTTGGATCCTGTGATTTTTGAAGTAATATTACCTTTGCCTTAGTTTTCATGGACTCCTGTGCATATCTAATGATTGTTATCTGTGCCAAAGAGGAAGGAAAAAACTCTCCTCTATCACAATGCAACTCAACAAAAATAGGCCCACAGATGTCCATTAAAATCATGACACTAGAAGCGAATATTTAGTAATTCCATGTATGTGTGTTTTTCCCATTCAAGGTGAGGCATTGCAATTCTTTTGAACATTATTTTCCACGCTATAGAGTAAACCCAGATTGAGCTGTTTTCCTGAAAAACTATATAAATCAGACAAAACAGATTTTCAAAGTGGTATTTCAAGAAGCTCAACTCACCATTTTTAACAGATCAGGACTCTGCACACTAACTCTCATGTTTAAAAATATAGGCTATTTTGCAGTACAACTGTTCTTTATTTTAATTATGCCTGAGATGCTTTGTAAAACACAAGGTCATTTAAAATTAAGGATAAGGCAATTTTCCCATCATTTCTATTTCAGTATATGCAATTCTTGATCACAAGGTAGCTTGCTTAAAGCTGCAAATCCTCCAAATTATGGGGTTGGTTTCCAGCCTGCTGGGAGGGAAATTAGATATAGAACTCCTGTCTCCTGTTAATGTTAATGGGAGTTGCATGGCTGATTCCCTTAGAAGCCAGAACAAATGTGTGCTTATGAGTCAGCATTACTAGGTTTTCTGGGTCTTTACCTTTTAAAAGTATCATTAGCCTGAATAATCGCCAGTCCCTCTGGTTACTCCAAACCAAGCCCCAGCTACTGTAGTTGGCAACTCTGGGATTTCAAGTTTTACAAATAGCCTGAACTATCTTCAAATCTGAATGCTCCCATATGTTACTCACTTTTGTCCACTGGAATGAAATTTAAACTCCCAAACTGTTTAATATTTATGTTTTTACCTTACATTTTTTTATGTTGAAGCAGTAATACTCATTAGGCATTGAAAAAAACTTTTGGGGATTCATTTGAAATATTTATCTTTATTTGAATCATAAAAAAATGTATTAACTTTTCTATGTGCTTTCTCTAGATACACAGCTAGAGGTATCATTCCTTTCAGGCAAAATTTTCTAAAACAGTTATCTGTGTTCTGTGTTCTCGTTCCTGAAGTATTTGCTCCTGGTAATATAATACTGATATGCACTGCTGAGTATCTAATTATATTGCTATGTGACTTTATATTATAAGTAGATAAAGGGCATCTTTTTTTGTAGAAATAAGAGGACATCGTATACAGGTATTTCAAAATCAACAAGAATTTCAAGAACATCTAAATTGTATCTTTTTTCCTTTAATTAAAGATCCTTGTCTTAATCTTATGGGATAAAAAGAATTCAAAAATTTCTTTGAAAGAAAGACCAATAATATTAGAAGAGGTGCTATTTTCATCACCATAAGCCAGATGTTCTTTCTAACCTGTTACTCAGAGTGGCCTCACCTGGGAGCTTGTTAGAAACACAGAATCTCATCCATGTCTCACTCCTTCTAAGTGTACATATTTCCAAATTCCACAGCTGACTTTTATGTACATAGAGTTTGAAAAGCACTTTCTGTAACACTGAAACAAACTCTAAGCATTAGAATTAAGCCACTTCTGAGGCCAGGATTTTCTTACAATATTCTATTTTATATAGAATTTTGTCATGATTCCTTAGGGCATAGAAATCTACTATTTCTGATAAATGTATACATTTTCTCCTTACAACACAGAAAGAGCTCCTATAAAGCAATTGAGGATTTGAACAGTGCACGTTCTGAAAACATTGTAAACATGCACAGTTTTCCGCTAGGTAATAATTTATTATAGTTTTTTCCTCAAATTAATCATGCTTAAGAATAACTGTGGAGTTAATAAAGTGTAGAGCCTTGGGCCCCATCCCCACATATGTCTGTTCTATTAGTTGAGATTGACATCCAGGAATCTGTATTTTTTTTAATTACCCTGGATGATGTTAGATTTCCTTGGACAACATTTTAAGAAAAATGATCTAATGCCTAGCTTATTTGTCAACTTTGTTCTTTTCATTCCTGAGCTGTCTGGAATAGTCCAAAGTTACAAAAATTTTGAATTTTGTAGTTCAGGCCAAAAAAAAGTATGTGGGGTAATAGAAAAAATATCATTGAGTTGAAAATTTTCACTTGTCTGTTGATAAAAATATCTAGGTGGCTAGGAATGATTGTAAAATACTACTTCAGAAAGATCTGGCCAAATTGTTCTCATTAACAATAGTTATTATTAAATGTAGATATTAACTGCCCTTTTATTGAAGGTGGCATATTTTGAATATTAAAAGAAATTATTAGGCTGTCTTTTAAAAGTGTGCCATAAAAGTTAGGATTAAAATTAATGTTATATTTCAGTAGTTGAATTAATGAAGAAATAATAGCTCAACCATTAAAATGTTATTTTGTCAACCTGTCTGTATCTTAATTTTATTCAGTCTTCTCAAAGTTAGACATTTAAAAGACCTATTCATCTGAAAATATTTATTGGAACCTGTAAGAATGAGTTTACTACTTAGGGCAAACCTGTAGATAGACAAAAGCATGCGAAGGATCAAAATCTTTTCAAAGAGAGGAAACTTTAAAATCAGGATATGAAGAATTAGCTAAAAATTAATTTGAAAGAAGTGACGGGAAAAAGGAAGAAAACAAGAGAACATATTAGAAATTAAATTAGATTTCAGTCACAAAAATTAAAAAAAAGTTATTCTTTCTATATGTTTGGGAAACTTAAAAAGTATCCTCTTAACTAACTTTGAGATAGAAAACAAGATTGAAAATAATGTATGTTTACTACAAAATGTCAATGAATATATTGGTGTCACAGCCTGTGGGATGACATAGACATAGCTTTAAAGTGCAAGAAGGATGACTGAAAATACATATTCTGAGTGTTAAATACAAGAAACTAGAAGTATAATGAATTAAAGAGAAATAACAAAATTAATAATGGAAGATAATAAAAATAGCAATTATATAAATATTCACTAAATATTGATGTATTAATTATTGATACATAGATATTTACTTGATTTATAAGGCATAGTAAATGAAAAAAACAATTTTATAAGTTTAGTTAGTTATTTAAAAAAAAAAAAAATTAAAGCACCTAGGACATTACCCAATCCTAGGAGTTAAAGAAAGTGACTGTGTTAGGAAACAATAGTTGAATGCTTCTCAGAAGTAAATTAATGCTTAAAGAGTTTCCACTTGCTTGTGGGACAAGAGAATCAGGTGAATTTTGAGACAAGTTTTAAGGAATATGGAGTGTTGTGGGCAAGAATAAGGATGCCATGATTTGAGAATAAATGGTATGTCAAGAATTAAAAACAATAAGTATATTCAACACTTTTTTGCTGTAAAGGAGAAAGGAGAGTGGTAGGCTAGTGTAAAGCATAAATAAAACATAAACTTTTCCATGTTTTAGCAGTGAGGTTTGAAGATGCAAGAGAAAGAACAGTTGATGGGGCAAGATCATGGAATGTGCAGAAAGGAGATGGCACTATAGAGATTCTATTGCAACTGCAACAAAAGAGAAAATGTAGGGCACAAACGTAAATGTAGCTTTGTGAGTTCTTTTCTGATGGCTTTATTTTTGTCTTAAAGCAGAAAACACAGTTATGTGCTGAAAGAGAAAAGTTGATGAAGTTGGAGTTTCAAAAACATAGGGGAACTTGCAAATAACCACCCTGGAAAATGAAGGTGTAAATGTAATCATCTCAGAGAAAGATCATAGAGTGGTCAGGCATCCTTGATTTTGGATACCATGCAGCTGTCATGATCTTCGTTGGAACAACTGGAAAGTTCTTCCCCTTCTCTATCCAACAAGCTAGATGAAGTTGAATTTATCATGGTTGGGATCTTCAACGAAAATTTGACAGAAAGACAATGGGTGAAGGAAGTTGTGGACATTGAAGAAAGAATAGCTGAAGCTGTGCACCATGGGATCTAAGACGAATGAAAACAGAAGGGGCTCACAAAAGGCAGTCATACATGGCGGTGATGTGGTAAAAGCCAGGAGGGTAAGTAGAAAAGTTAGAGGCTAGAATGTCAAATCCATCAACTTCCTGGACAGTAAGTAATCCACAATGATTGCAGGATTTGAGGTGAGGAAATCTGGGATCAAAGTGCAGAGAAGCTGATACGTAAAGTGTTCTGACTAGAATTCTGAGTCCTCTAAAAGGAAGCAACGGCCTCCTACATAAAAGATGGAGGAGTATAGAGCTCTCCATCTTAGTACAGATAGTGGAGTGCATTGATGATGAGGTGAGAGGCATCTGGAGATCGAGCAGTGTGTATATGAGAATGTGAGGTTATATCTTCAGGGAAGAGCCAGGTTTCACTGAAGTCTCATTTGTAGGTAGAGTATTCTAAGAAGGAACACTTAGTGTAAGGAAGTAGGTAGTGTGTTAATCAAGATATGGAAAAATTTAGAAGCAGTGAGGTGAAATAAGATGGTGTGTTCAATTCAAAAGAAAGAGCAGAGGGTGAGAACAAAGTAAAGAACAGATTACTGGGGCAGTTTACTCATGAAAAGTGAACAAATGTCGATTCTGGGCCTCTGGTAATCAGTTATTTCGATCAATGTGTTAATTGTCTTTCTCGTTATGAACAGAATTTTTCTGTAGATAGGAGAAAGTGAGCCACCTAGAGTTAAAAATTTTATGTAGGATATAGGATTGAGGGAGCAATAGGGTAAAAGGAGGACTAGGGAGAGGGATAAAGCATCAGATGGCTTCTTCTGTGTTCTGCTCTAGGACTGGCCCAAATTTTGTAGAGGATTTTTCTCTTTGGGAGATGGACAGTATTCAGGGTCAGAGGAGAGGTAGTGGGAATACAGGAGACTGCTTGGGTAAATAATAGTAGGTGTGTTGGGAAGCTAAGCTTTATATATAGGTATATTGATTGGTGATTTCTTAGAGGCTGAGATAACAGGAGGCACTAAAAAGATACAACTGGAAAATTATCTTGGGAGAAAAACATTTGGATTTAGAAGGCATTACGTTACTATATCTCACTCCACTTCTCCTATTACTTAATTTATTTCAGTAACCTAGCCCTTCTTTCAACTTCTCAGTCGTGTTTCTTCTTGCCCCAAGCCCTTCGCACATGCCATTTCTTTTGGCAGTAACACTTTTTCTTCTCATTATCTTGGATAACTTCTAGTCATGTTCTCAGTTAAAATGACACTTCCAAGTTATTCCCCCTTTGAATTGTTTTCATAGTACTGTGTGTGTACTTTTTCTCTATAGAAAATTTAATTGTCATCATTTGTCTTAATCACACATTCAACGTCTTCCTCATTCTCTCTAAGCCATGCAAAGGCAGGACACATGAGAGCTGTTTTATTTATTTATTTTTTAAAATTTTTTTCACTGCAAAATTTCTAGAACTTAAGAGAGAGCCACTGGCAAAAAGCAGATGCTTTGAATGGTTGATTCAGTGAATCAGCACAAAAATGCCAAGTGTTTTAAAATATGCAATTATGAAAATTCACCATTATGAAAACCTCATGCCAATCCATTGTGAATTATTACTATATAAAATTTATTGGCTAAGAAGTTGTGGAGAATTGAAAAATTATTTCAGATTGAACAAAGTTCTCTCACTCAAATCGAGCTAGATTATTATTTGATTACAGTAAGGATATTAGAATTCCCATTCTCACTTTATAAATGAAATTACTTCTAATTTCATTGTCTGCAAATCATATAATTGAAGGAATGTATGTGAATATAACTTTACACAGATATGGTTTTTCTCAAACTCTATAGAAACAGTGGTTCTTTCCAAGAGGTAGAGATTTGAATAGCATTTTATAGATTATTCCAAAGGAGCTAGGTATGACCTCTAGTTCTCAACAGAAGAAAGCAAGCTATTGTTTAAAATGAAATTGAATAAGTATCTTAAAGAGCTTCTCCTTGATAAAGTGGACACAGAAAGCAGTTCCCATAAGATACCTAAATATAATAAAAAAAGTCACATAAAGAAAAATCTGTAAATGCTACACTTGTATAAACAGAGTTATTTTAAAAAACCTATTAACTGATGGAGCGTATGGTTGTTTTTCTTTCAACTAAAAAGCATTAGAAAAAAAATTGGGAAAGGGACTATTTGGCTTACTAAAAGAGTAAACACTATAGGAGACATATACATTAGAAAATTTGTTTCAACACAGGAGTGATTTTTTCTAAATCAGCAATACACACAAAATGAGAAAACTGCAGGTTCAGGGGCAAAATAAGGAAACATAAGAATTCAATAGATTAAGAACTGGCTGGGACCTCAGGTGGTTGAATCCATTGATTCCCAATTTGGGGCAAGGGATTAAGATAAAAATGAAAAGAATCCTGAGGAAAAAATCTCCTTCCTAAGTGCTTACCAGACACAAAATGATAGAAAAAAAGTTGGGTTTTTAATTTTTATTTTTTATTTTTATCAGAAAGAAGTCTTAAATAAGAGATCAATTTTATAAACGCATATCCTAGACTTAGTAGAAGAGGCTATCTCAAAAGTCAGAAGGCTATTATTGAATGACTAAAAATAAATGTTTTTTTTTTAAATAACATTTATTGTTTTCTGGCTACAGCTGCATACACAATCACTGTAAAAGCTAAAGTCAAGAGAATAAAGAAGGAAATAAAAACAATGGTGATAATTTAATCCCACATAAAGATAATTAATTTACAACTAAAACCAGGATTTGCCATGAAAGTATCCTAATATTAGTATTGTGAAGTATACAGAACAGAGGCAGTAAGGCAGAAGGCCACACATAACTTTAGGATGACACAGTAAACATGCAGAAAATAATTACATGACTTAACGTGGGGGAAAAGCCAACAAATCCCTATTTGATTCCTACCACAATTTTAGGCAATTACAGAAGTAATTGAAAAAACAAAACATAACAAGGAAGGGACTAATAACCACAAAGCAGAATGCACTAAATACAAAAGAAAACAGAAAAAACTAAGTAAAGGACTTAGAATTTATTAACCTAGGCAAAAAAAAAAAGGAGAAAATATCAGCTGCATAATATTGTGATTGAGAAAATGAATGCAAGTGTAGCTATAGAGGACATAAAAATGGTTAAATGAGATGGAGTAGACAGCTGCTACTTTTCTTCAGTCTCACATCTATTTCTTCCAATTTTTCATTGACAAAATACCCATTGCCCATATTTCATTCATGATGGGACAGTTTCCATCAGCAGCTCCAGCTTTTGACACATGACCTAAAACAATACACATTTTAATCTACCTTAATATCCATCTGAGCCCTAAACTCTGTTTTAGGAGATAGGCATGTGAATTAGGCCAGGGGGAATCAAGCTGGGGTTTTTATGGACATAGGAAACAGTGCTTGTTTCTGCTAAATTTGAACCAAATAGACATACAATACAGAATTTCCTTCTGTACTGAAACTGAAAGCAACATACATCATAGTACAGTTGAGCCTCTGCATTTTAAATTTTATGTATCTTACCACTGCTCATGAATTTGATAATTACACTTCCCAATGCATTCTTTTATTTAGCCCTAAGACTGGGTTTGTAGTTACTTTCAACCAAAACAGTTCTGACAATTTTTTAGCTTATATGTGTGTTTATACCAATAATTTTTCAACTCTATACATAGGACAAAAGGATCAATATAGATTTAAGGAAATTCAAAAATTTTAAAAGATAATCAAATTTCCCACATGTAACCATACTGTCCCATAAAACTTATCAAGAGCAATTGGTTTATAAGTTCTTTCTACTCTTTGCAAGGAATGGATAATTCCTATGGATTAATTTGTACTTAAGCTATGCCATTCAGTATGGCAACCACTGGCTACATGTGGCTATTGAGCGCTTGAAATATATCTAGTCTGAATTAAGATGGACTCTAGGTATAATATACACACTGGATTTCAAAGACATGGAATCAAGAAAAGAAATGCAATATATTTTTACAGAATTTTTATATTGAATGGATGTTGAAATGTTAGTATTTTGACTTGCTGGGTTAAACAAAACATATTAAGTTAATTTCATGTGATTCTTTTTACCTTCTAAGTATGACAACTGAGAAAATTTTAAATTGTATATGTGGCTTCCATTTGCAGCTTGCCTTATATTTATACTACACAGTGTTTCCCTAGAGTATATAAAAAGGAAAAATTTTTAATTTTAGTAAAAGAATAGGGCATTTTTCTTCATATTTATGTTAATTGTGATTTTCCAAATATAGCACCACCTTAATTTATAAAGAATAAATTCTCGATAAGAATTTAAAATAAACATGCAGATATGCAGTGAATGTGGACTACTATCTTGTGTATACTGGGCCTAGCAGGAGTTTGAAAATCTTGACACAAAATGACTTGTTATTACAGAAAAATATTTACTAATATATGTTGCTAGGATTGGTTCTAAGCACAGTTTGTTTCAAAGTTAAAATGTTATTACCAGGTCCATATCTTAGCTCCTGGTTAGCCCTGTTCTCAGATTCCAATCAGTGACCCTATTAGATTCAGGCTCAGAGGATGACAACTCCAACTCTAGGAGATGGGAGTTCTCATATTCTGGATCCCATTAAGTCCTGGGAGTTATTTTCTAACACTGACCTGAACTGGGTAATATTCATCCTTTGTAGAAGAATGTAGAAGACTGATTTTGTGTTCAAATATAAAACTTGTTTTTATGACTTTGTACCAGAGACTGCTAGTTATCCATTTCTTTCTTAATAATGGCACATTGATTTTTATCAGACACAATAAACATATTTCCCAGAGACCCTTGCAGCTAGGTGAGTAGAGAAGTTTAATTCTAGTCAATCAGATCTTTTGACTTCTGGCAAAAATAAACCAATGGGACCTAATCAAACTGACAAGCTTTTGCACAGCAAAGGAAACCAAGAAGAAAACTAAAAGACGACTTACAGAACGGGAGAAAATAGTTTCAAATGATGCAACTGACAGGGCCTAATCTCTAAAATATACAAACAACTTATCCAACTCAACAGCAAAAAAACCAAAAACCCAATGGAAAAATTGTCAAAAGACCTGAATAGACATTTCTCCAAGGAAGATGTACAGACGGCCAACAAGTACATGAAAAAATGCTCATCATCCCTGATTATTAGAGATATGCAAATCAAAACTATCATGAGATACCATCCCAGTCAGAATGGCCATCATTAATAAGTCCACAAATAACAAGTGCTGGAGGGGCTGTGGAGAAAAGGGAACCCTCCTGCACTGTTGGTGGGAATGTAAGCTGGTATAACCACTATGGAGAACAGTATGGAAGTACCTTAGAAATCTATACATAGAACTACCATATGACCCAGCAATCCCACTCTTGGGCATATATCCAGACAAAACTTCCCTTAAAAAATACACATGCACATGCAAGTTCATTGCAGCTCTATTTACAGTAGCCAAGACATGGAAACAACCCAAATGTCCATCAACAGATGATTGGATTAGGAAGATGTGGTATATATACACAATGAATACTTCTCAGTCTTAAAAAAGAACAAATAATGCCATTTGCAGCAACATGGATGGAACTAGAGACTCTCATACTGAGTGAAGTAAGTCAGAAAGAGAAAGACAAATGCCATAGGATATTACTTATATCTGGTATCTAATATACAGCACAAATGAACCTTTCCACAGAAAAGAAAATCAGGGACTTGGAGAATAGACTTGTGGTTGCCCAGGGGGACAGGGAGGGAGTGGGATGGATTGGGAGCTTGGGGTTAACAGATGCAAACTATTGCTTTTGGAATGGATTAAAAATGAGATCCTGCTGTGTAGCACCAAGAACTATGTCTAGTTACTTACAATGGAGCATGATAATGGGAGAAAAATGTATGTATACGTGTATGTGTAACTGGATCCCCATGCTGTTCAGTGGGAAAAAAAAAATGTGTTGGGGAAATAATAATAAAATAAATAAATAAGTAAATACTCCAAAAAAAAATTCTCAACAGAAATGAGCATCCTCCTTCATCTTTGTTTCCTTTCTTTAGGCTGAAAAGCATATGTAATGGCTGAGTTTAAGCAGCCTCTTTTTTTTTTTTTTTTCTTTTTAGGGCCATACCCACAGCATGTGAAAGTTCCCAGGCCAGGGGTCAAATCGGAGATACAGCTTCTGGACTACACCACAGCCACAGTAACATGAGATCTGAGCCTCATCTGTGACCTAAACCACAGGTCAAGGCACCGCCGGATCCTTAACCCACTGAGCGAGGCCAGGGATCGAATACACATCCTCATGGATACTAGTTGGATTGGTTGACACTGTGCTGCAACGGGAACTCCCTAAGCAGTGTTTTTTGACCATGAAGTGTCATGGTTTTGTGTGGTGGAGCAAGGATAATGTTATCAAAGGAATCTGAAAATCTGATGATTAAGAAACTTTTATCTAAGATAAAAACTTCTATCTTAAGTTACCATTATTTTGGGTAACTCAATAGCAAACCAAATTTTTACTGATAATAACTCCAAACTGTTGATGTTATGTATGATCTAGGTCATGAATTTTGGATAGCTATTAATATTTAGGAATAGTATAAATCAAATTTTGCTTATGCTTACTTTTTGGCAAATAATTGATTTAATAGTCCCCTTTATTTTATTGTGTATATTTTTAGCCATCCTATTTTTCTTTACATTAATATTTCTTTCTTTTTAAATTTTTATTAAAGTATGGTTGATTTATCATGTTGTGCCAAATTCCTCTGTATAGCAAAGAGACTCTATGTGTATGTGTGTGTGTGTGTATATATGTATGCATTCAGTATATAGTATATATAATATATAAATACTCAGTATGTATATATGTGTGTGTGTGTATATATATATATATATATGTATTCTTTTTTACATTCTTTTCCAATATGTTACATTGCAGGAGACTAGATATAGTTTCCTGTGCTATGCAGTAGGACCTTGTTTATCCATTCTAAAACTTTACATTAATATTTTCATTATAGCTAATGTTGAACACATTTTAAAAATTCTAATATTCAATAGTTTATCTACATTTTATTATTTTGGGGGGCTGTACCCATGGCATGTGGAAGTTCCCAGGACTGGGACTGAACCTGCGTCACAGTTACGGTCTATGCCACAGCTGTAGCAATGCTATATTCGTAAGCTTCATTTGGAAGGGAACTTCCAAGTGTTCAACAGTTTATTAAGGTTACTTAAGTAGTATTATGTGAGCTATAATTGATCACATTTTTAAAAATATAGCTTATCATGTAATTTAGGAAGTGTGTCACATATGTTTTACTTCTAGTACTTACTATGAACATCTTTGCTGATATTGCATCAATATCCAAATTCCTGTCTGGACATGAGGTTTCACTTCTCCTTTGAGGATTTATACAGATATAATCTTTCTTAGTGTTTGTGATAATATCATAGTTATATGTTTAAAATCTGTGTGAAATGGAGGTGGCGTGTACAATTTAAAAATATAAAATTTGAATATGAAGGACAGAATAAATCCAACAATACAAGTGATGAGACCAAAATGAAATAAAGTTTTGTCTTTTACTTAAAAAATAATTCAGGGGAGTTCCCCTAGTGGTTCAGTGGAAACGAATCTTACTAGTATCCATGAGGACGCAAGTTCGATCCCTGGCCTCACTCAGTGGGTTGAGGATCTGGCCTTGCCATGAGCTGTGGTGTAGGCTGCAGAAGTGACTTGGATCTGGCATTGCTGTGGCACAGGCCAGCATTTACAGCTCTGATTTGACCCCTAGCCTGGGAACCTCCATATGCCACAAGCGCGGCTCTAAAAAAAAGTAAAATAAAATAAAGACAAAAAAAAAAGAATTCATTAAAAAAAAAAGGATTAATATAGTTGTCTGAGTAACTACTGTTAAATAGGCTTAGCAAAAAACATTTTTTAGAGAAAAAAAAGAGTGAACCCTGGAAAACTGGAGGGAGCAACAGAGATCAGTCAACGTGCATATGCAGGGAGGGAGTCATGGTTAAAGTGTCCTGTCCTGCAGACAGCATTGGCAATAATATGAAAGATCCTGTAAGGAGAATTCTTAAGAGGAAATAGAATCATGTTGAAGCAGAAAATCGGGTCAGCAGGCGGCTGCAGCAGCCCCAGAGATTACTGTAAGGGTAGAAGTAGAGAGAAGATTGGGGAGAGGTTAGAAGCTATTTAGCAGAAAATCTGGTAACAGCCTGGGTTTGTCTTCATAGCAAGTGCAGAGTTAAAACAAACAAACAAAATACCCTATCAATGTGATTTACTGAGGAGGAATGGGCCATTGCAATAAGAACTTTAAGAAGAAAAGTAGAAGAAAGAGGGGAATTTAATCTTTTATCAAGTAGGTAATGAGTTAACCCCAAATACCCTAAGTTAAATCACCAGGGGAATTCAGAGTTGAAAAAAATTCTGGGATGACCACATCAATTGAGAGCAATAGGATTTCATGAAATTTAAATGTTCTTAGAATTCTAGTCATGATCATGACTTAAGACTCTAGCTTATGATACTTCTGATCCTTGAAGATGGTACAAAACATCCATTACGATGAAATGATTTCAAATAAACGGATGATTTTCATAGTTATTTGGAGTGACAGCAAATAATATTTAATTTGGGTTAATATGGGTATTGTTTAACTTTTTTTTCTAGAAAATGGGTCCTATTTTAATTTGTATTGCATTGGAGATATAGTTTCCTGGTACTACTAAAAGTTTCAAACTACAAAGACAGGAGGATTTAGTAAGGAATTATACAGAATTGAACTGAGCCATGTTGATAGTAGAATTTACACCAACTCATGACAAGGACTTTGGTTTGCATTTTGTTCGTGTGTGAGGCACAAAAATACCAGCCTCTGCCAAGTGACTTCCAGAATGTTTTCTATATTCCAGCAGGCTCACAGAGGCAAAAGCCAATGATTACGTGTAAGAATACTATTTTGTTACACATATGAATTTTGTTAGGTTTCCTGGTATGTTGAGGTATTAGAGATATGTGCATTTTTTTTCCAGGTGGTACAGTTTTATTTCATCTCTGGCGTGGCCCAGGTGTTTCTTTTCCATTCTTTTGCACATACATAAGGGGTCAATGAACCTAGGCATATATTAGAATGGAAATATTTTTTGAATTATTGCTTTGAATTATTTTTTCAAATGTTTTATATTAGGAAGAATGTAAAATATGATTTTTAATACTTTTGCATTTTATGCCCATGTGGATATTTTATGGCAAATTTAATTAGATTTATATGACCATAATTTATATATTATATTAAAATATATACAATTAGACCTGTTTAGTAGTTGAGAAGCTTTTGGAACCTCTTTAAGAAAGTCAAGGCAATAAAGGAGTTCCTGTCATGGCACAGTCAAAACCGACTAGGAACCATAAGGTTGTAGGTTCAATCCCTGGCCTCACTCAGTGGGTTAAGGATCTGGCATTGCAGTGAGCTGTGGTGTAGTTTGCAGATGTGGCTCGGATCTGGCGTTGCTATGGCTGTAGCTCAGGCCGGCAGCTGTAGCTCTGATTAGACCCCTAGCCTGGGAACCTCCATGTGCCGTGGGTGAGGCCCTGAAAAGACAAAAAAGACAACAAAAAAAAAAAAAAGAAAGAAAGTCAAGGAAATAAAAGGTAAGGAGAGTATGGCTCCTTTTTCTAAGTATTTTGGATTAATGATGGCCCAACTTATTGTAGCAATGCCACCCAGACCTTGAGAAATTAAGCTCATTCTTTTCTTATCTGCTGTAAGGAATAGGAACCAGAAGTCTCCAAAGAGGTAGTTCCATACACCCAATCTCAGACTAACAATAACCCCAAAGACTGAGCGATTTCTAGAATATGCGGGAGCCATAGGACAGAGCAAGTGTTCTGTAGAGATCACTGCTTCTTAAAATGCCCATTAGGGAATTCAAAGTAATAATAGAAATGGTAGGAATAGCAGTTAGCATTCTTTAGCATTTTGTTAGGCATTATTTTATAGGCTTTCTCTCATTAAGTTAATACAAAATTCTGATTTAGTGCTATATGGTCCCCATTTTATAGAGAAGATAGTTGATTTTGAAGCATCTCCTTTAGAGAAATTTGGCGCTTTGTATTGTACCTATATTTACATTTCTCTCTCTATATATATAAGTATGTGTATGTATGTATAGATAGATAGACTTGTACATATACATTTTTAACTGAAGAGTTTGTGGATACTCTTAGAATGTAGTTTCATCACCTGTAGTAGAGTATCTTTGAGAGAGGAAAAAAAACTATATACTTTCTTTCTGCTTCTGTAGTTTAATTTAGTTAAAAATGTAGCTCCTTTCGAAACTTCCCAAAGAAGCTGACAAACCAAATGTTGGAATCTTTAAATGACTGTATTGTGTTCAAATATTTATGGGATAGCAGAGGAAATTCTAAGAAAGCAATAAACAAGAACTCAAGCGATAATTGGATATTTTAGTTTCTGAGGAACTTAAAGTTTCTGAAAGGCAGTAACTGGGTTCCCTGTCATTACAAATGCCCAAGAGACCACAGAGAAGATTTAAAGGGCCTTAAAGTTAAAAAGAGACAGCAATCAAAAGGAAGAAGGCAAGCAGATATTGGAAAGACTCACAAAGTTTAAGGTGTGTTACAGGAACCAACACGTGACCAGGGTGTAGGCTATCAAGAAAAACAAAATAGGAATGCTGACAAATTCTATCCAATTAGGAATTTAAAGTGCTTTTTATAATCATAATTCCTCATTGATATTCTCTGAAAATGTATCAGTTAGCTTAAAAAAAAGAATTGTTTATGGAAGGAAGAGCAGAAATGGGGAAATTAAGATTGCTTCCAGATTTTTGAAGCATTCTACCCATTTTAGACATTAGGTCAAATTCTTACACGAGTGCCATCAAAATAACTATGGGGAGCAGAAAGATAAAAAGAAACTCTTTTATATCTCAAAGTTACAGCATCCCATAAAAGATAATAATTTATATTTACTTTTACACAATGTATTTGTTACGGAAGCAAATTCTTAAAATGGGACACCAGGAGCAGCAGCATCTGGGCACTGTTTACTAATGCAAATGTTTGGGTCCCATCCTAGACTCTCTAAATCGGAAACTCTCAAGTCTGACTATTCCATGTAATTTAACAAGTTCTCCAAGTGATTGGGATATATGCTGAAATATGCAATTCACTGGGTTAAGGTAACACTAGGTGCTATAGCAGACAAAATCCCAATCACAATAGAATTCTCTCAATGAGAATTCATTTATGCTTAGAGAAGATCTCAAGGCTGGTGTGGTTTCTTGAGAAGCTATCTTTCTAGGATACAGTTATCCACTTGTGTCTAGGCAAATTTACAACATGACTCCATATATCTTGGGGGTCATTTCCATTACAGTCTCCTGGCATGAGAAGAGCATTACTTTAGCTAACCTTCCTTTGGCCATATCCATCGAACTGCAAGGGATGTTGGGAAATATAGCCTAGTTTGTGCCTAAATGCATGAAGAAGCCAATGCCAGCAGCTAGCTGACTTACCAAAGGCACATGCTTACATACCAATTTTTCACTCTAGCTTCTCTCTTGAACCATGTACTGTTTCTGTTCTCATAGTTCTGTTTATTTGCAACATTTATTCATACCTACTTACAGTTTTAACACTCTACTTGATCTTGGGTACTATGGTGTCTCCTTAAAAATTTCACAGATAATAATTAAAAACAGCCTGATATTTGAATTTTATCATTTTCAACTTCAACATACATTCTCATTGCCCATTCAGGCTAAATTAGCTTAATCAGTAGAAATATTTCTCCTTCATATATAAAACAAATATTTTTACTTTTATCATCTTTCATATACCAATAACAAAACTCTGCACTAGATATCCTCAAATGAGTTGGAAGAGCCACAGATATATTTTGATAAATGCTGATGTTGTTACAAACATTAGAAAGAAACATTGTCTTTAGAAAACCTACTAACTACACGGCTAAGTCTCCTATCCTGTCTCTTCAAAGAGCTGTCTTTGCTTTTCCTTCATTTTGGATTTCTGCCAGAAGATAAAGAGCATGTTATTCAACTTGGTCTTTGGAGAGATATAACTGAACTGGTAGATAATTTAATAATACTGCTTGACCTCTTTGTCATATTGATTTATTTATTAACTTATTGGAGGGGAATGTATACACTTGAATGTCCTATTAAGCGAGGTTATGGAATCGTCCTAGGAATGTGTGTGTGTGTGTGTGTGTTGTGTGTGTGAGTATATGTGTATTTCTCTGAAGTAGATATTTGACTAGATACCATATTGACAATTTATAAATTACTATGATGTTGTGATTTTATTCCAATACCATTTACCTTGCTCAGTTGAAGGTCTATGAAAGTGTTATGTCTGCATTTAAAATCAGAAAATCTCAGCAATTATGAACCAAAAATAATCTCCGTCTTTGGAATTCCTTTGGTGACTGTCCTGCATTTCTAACTTTTAACTGTCTCAAAATTGTATACATTTAAAAATTTGTGCCTGGATTGGTCATTTTGACTCTTAATTACAAATATTCAATTAAAGTTTTATATGAATATTATTTCTGGTTGTGTAAACTTTAAAAAATAACCCCCAAAACTTATAATTTTGGAAATGATGTCATTTTCTTTCAGTCAAACGTTAATTCAGCACAAAATGCTCTTTTGATGAGAGTTCAAGTACTGATACATTATTCAGAACAAGAAGGTATTTAAGTGTTGTAATACTAACAGTATTGGTAAATATTTATTGGGTAATTGTGAAGGATTATTGCCCCAACAGTGGCCTTAAGTGGTTTATGCTACGCGATTTTGCTGCTCAAAGGCAAATATGAACTAATTAAATAAATAACATGTGTTTACTATATTCAGGGTAGATTTGATGCTGTTTGAGAAATTAATACTTGACCAAGTAGCACAATATGTGGGTAGCATCAACCACTGTTTTACAGTTTTTCACTTTAGGACTAACTTTCCAGATATGGTTCGTAATTCCTATTTTCCTTCCTATTGATGTAAGCTGCCACTAATTTGGCAATGGGGTAAGCTTCAAATTGTGAGTTATAATGATCATATTTTTTGTATATTTAGTCAATTATAATAAAGAATTCAAACCACCTATTTATTTGTAGGCAACTCTTTGATTACCCTTATGCTTTTATTTTTCGTACTGTAGTTATTTATCATGCAAAGCAAATCATAGCATTCCTTTGTATTCTTCACTTCCTCTAGGTAAGGGATATGTTCAATCTGTAATTTTCCCTAGAAATTACTCACTTCATTAAGTCTCCAAAGCAAGACCTAATTCGTCTCGAATCCAAATGAAGTTTGAAGTCATCAATTTGTGTAACTTGTGAACGTCCCTTATTTTTTCACTACTACTGTCTGACTTAGAATAGACATTAAAAAACTTCTATAGTCTTTTGATTTCCTGCATATCAGGGATCCTAACTACACACTATTTCAGATAGCAGACAAAAATCCTTGTGTTTCACATATCTTGTATTATTTTTAACAATGTTCCAGTGAAAAAATTATACTTCTGCCTCTTTTGGCCATTTCACAGATGAAGATTTTGAGGAATAGAGATATCAAGTAACATATCCAGGGAGGCCACACGTGATCAGTGGCAGAATACCAAACTCCAAATTTTCAAGCTGAGGTCTATTTCCGTTAGATCTTGTGGATACTCTCTTATTATTTTTAAACCAGTGAACATTGTTGTAAATTTCATCTCTCAAAAAACACTCCAAATTTTTATAAATTTCTGAATAAAAGAATTTCAGATAAAGGGAAAATGAGAATGCTAATCTCATCTTTCACAAATGGAAGATTCTCAGAAAAGGAAGTTAGTTCCACTTTAAAGCATGATTCCAGAAGAGAAGAATTAGAGTTAGATTTTAAGCTGTATACATTAGTATAGACACCAATTACCCAACATGTCTGCACTATGGTTTGGCATAATTTAGAACTATAGGACATTTGAAGCAAAAGTTTGAATGTGCCTCAAAAGTTATGTTATTGAAATACTCAAATTTCATTTACAAGCATTTTTCCTAACTCGTTGAAAATTCAGCCACAAGCAACATGCTTATTTTTGGAAGCCTAAAGAGTCATTCTAATTTTATTTGTAAATTTCAAGTCCAGAGAAGCACAGAGTTGAAACTTCCACATTGCTTTACACTTTGTTGAGTGAGCCCCATTAATTTTAAGAGAGAGAAATAAAAACGATCTTACTTTCCACTAGATTCTACAAAACATCAAGTCAGATCTAGATATCTGAAAGTAAATATAGTATTTTAGTAGTTTAAAATACTTAAGGGTAAAAAGAAATTCCTAGGGGTAAAAAACAGAGGGTAAATGTGCTCATTAAATATATATTTAGAGTTCAATTTGACTGAATATATTTATAGAAAGTTGAATTTTTTCTATTTAATGCAAATGTGGAGTACCCAAGTTCATGACAGAAGAGTAAGTGAAGACATTGGCTGTGGAATGGACTTGAAGAATAATTACTTTGTGATTATCTGATTACCTCATTGTAATGTTATGCATGAAACTGAAATGCATATAGCTCTTACTGAGACCAATATGGACATTTTACATCTTGATTATGTTATGTTATAGTAAACAAAAAATACAAATATATTAAAAAAAACTTGTATAAAAAAAGTGGTGATAAACTTCACAGATTTTTTTGTCTCACAAAAAAATTAACAAGAAAAAATTCTAATTTCAAAGTAGGTAAGTATATCCAACCTCCTCCCTTTGATAGTCATTTTAGAAGCATACATTGCAAAATATTAGCCTGTTTAGTTTCTGAGAGCACTGATTTTTCTTATAATTACCTGATAATTTTTATTTCAAAATTCTTTTTGTGATAACCAAATCTAGTTAATTTAGTATTTGTTAGGTATTAATTTTATTAATTTTATTTTGCTTACTGAACACCAGACCTAAAAACAGAAGCTTTTTAAGCCCTGACATTCAAGAGCTTAAATGAGAAATTATTTTATGAATCAGAAGAAAATTAAACTTAGAAAGTGAATTCTTCTCCACTCTGAAAACTGATGCTTCCTCATTCCCAGAAAGAAATGGATTGCAGGTAGTAGCTGATTTTCTTTTTAGCATATTTATAAAATTACACATATTTCTAGCTCCTAGACATATGCACTAAAAATTTTGTGAAGTTGTACATATTTGCATCACTATTAGTTTTAACTGTTTTGATCTCCTAAAATTAGTTCTATCCATAATTAAATACAAATACAAAAATAGTTTCAAATTCATATGTAAATCGAAAAGACCCATTTACTTCTTTGTATCTACAGGGTAATCAGTAATTATTGCCGTAGGCTATGTTTATGTTAAGATAAAAATGCTTTATAAATATGTCTTAAGAACCTTTTTGTTGAATTGTTTCAAGCTTTTGCTTGCATCTTTCAACTTGTCCATCTGTAAAATGGGACAGATGAGGTATTTCCCACAGCTTTTTTGCCCCAAGATGGGATGAGGTGGACGTTTGGATAATCCACTAGTAGGTCAATTACTATTGGAGTAATTCATATGAATTCAAGTACACCACGAAGGTTTATGTAAATAAAATAGCCAGGTTACATGAAATGATAATTTAGTGATTTTAAGAAACCGATTTTTCTTCTGAGAGCAGTTTTCTCTCTCTCAAGGTAAAACTCTCTCTAGCACTTTGGAATTTATAAAGTGTTTCTTAAGATCTATTTTATTTTTGTTTTTTATATATTTTATTATTATTATTATTACTTTTATTATTGCTTTTTTTGGCTGCACCTATAGCATATAGTTCCCAGGAGCTGCAGCTGCTGGCCTACGCCATGGCCACAGCAACGAGGGATCCATGCCACATCTGTGACCTTAACTACAGCTCACAGCAACACTGGGTCCCCAACCTACTGAATGAGGCCAGGGATGCAATCTGCACCCTTGTGGTCACTAAGTCAGGTTCATAACCTTCCCACAATGGGAAATCCCTTAAGATCTATTTTAAGGAACATAAGAGAGGGGGTAAGCCATGAAGATTGGCAAGACACCCAAACCTATCAGGGACAAACATGTTTAAAGGAGTGTTTAGTCACTTTCATATGTTTTTCTAGATATATTTTCATTATTTTGTCATAAACTATGAATTTATTAGGAAATATCTGCCTTTTTAAATAATAGAATAGAAATAACACATCGCTTTGAGATAAGAAATACAAAACTAGAATGCTCGTAGGCATGTATTGAGCAGTAAGTGCTAAAGAAAGATAGCTGCCAAATTATTGACTTTTGGATGGTCTCTTATTTTTATATTACTTAATTCAAAGCTACTTGTAGCAGAATATGAGCTTCAGGAGGAGAGACAGGGTAATTCACCAAGTGTTTTTTCTTTCTTTTAAATATTTTACAAAGTCAAGTAATTTTTCCATCCCTCTAACATTACAATTTTGTAGACATTAGATTATATTGACAGCTCTAAATAAATTTACTTCTAAAATAAAACAATTTTATGACATCTGAATAGGTTTCCTTGTTGCTAAAGCAATAAGCTTCACTGATACAAATCTGAGCATAACATATGGTGTCAGCCTTAGGCCAGGGTGTTCCATTTGAATTATTCCAGGCTTTTCCTTATAGTGCTGTGCTTCAAACATGAATCCAATTACCAACTGCAGTCAGGCAATTGAAAGGCTGCAGGAGAAATACTCTAATAGATGGGGAGGGGGGTAAAGGCCTATGATTTGTGTGGTAATCAGCAAGAGAAGGTCAATTGTAATAGAATAGACGGGTTTCCAAGACAGAGCTAATGTAGGATACCTTCCACTCCATTGAGGGAAGCTATCAATAGATTTGTTGTTTTCATTACCAAGAATGTCACTTACTGACAAGATGAATAAAGAAAGTGTGAGAAGGCCTGTTGATGGATCAGGTGATTAAAACCTAGGTTGTAGAGAGCAATTAGCAAACCGATGACCTTTTTTAAGGACTGGGAATAGGAGGTTAAAAGAAAGGTGCTATGTAAATGTCTACCTGAAAGAATAGTTTTATGTTCTTTAAGATTTATGTTCAAAGTCTAGGATTCATAATAGGAAGGCTGAATAAATATGCACCTCTCCAATATGCAGTCTTTCTTTTTATGCTCTAAGTTACTGAATTTCTTCTCAATAGAGAAAACAGAAAGGCCAAAGGCAGCCTACTGTTTCAACCACATATTTTTAACAATGTAGTTCCTTAAACTGTTGTAAAGATAGTACCATGTAAGCTCTCACAAGGAAAGAATTCATTCAGCTCATGGGGTCTCTATTTTCCTTTGAGTCTCTAGTCAAGTTAATCTCATAGCCAGATGAATCTTCTTACGACTTACAGTGAAAACAAAATAAACAGTATTGTGAATCTAATAATTCAAAAGGCTTTTTATCAGAAATATCAAATACATTCTTATAAAGACAAATCCTAGGAATGACTTACCCAAGGCTAATCTTATCCAAGTCCCTGCCTGCACTCTTTGGCGCTAACCCATCAGACTACAATGGAATAATTCTTTTTTTAAAGTTTGCTCAAAGGCTCTATCTACTTCTAGTCCTCAGTCAAAAAATAAAAGGGATGCTTTGGTGCAGGTATCAGGCTGCTAGCAGATCACCTTCAGCTACTACCTATAAATTGGTATGGAAAGAAGTAGAGAAAAATTAAAGCATGACAATTTAAATAAATGAGATTGCATTTTAAAAAGCTTAATTAAAAATAAAATTAAAAAATCCTTTGTTTTATGATTTTTTTGACTTCATGAAAGTGTGAACTGGTATTGGACACTTGCTTTCTGGCTCTACACAGACTGAATCATGAGCCGCTACACCTGCAGGTCCTGGACACCCCCTGAAAGAGCTCAGGGTGGAGATCAGGAGTGAAGCACTCTGTGCTCTAGGAAAACTGGCAGAACAGGTCTTCAGATATTTTCAGCAGAAGATTTTTATGAGTCCAATTCTTGCATCTCCTCATATCTAGAAAAGCACTAAAATCCTTCATGGTGATGTCTGCTTCTCATGACTAGCAATAACCTTTACGAAACCAGCAGCAACTTTCTATAAAATGTGTACTTGGGTGCATGTACCTCCACCTTCACCAAAATCACATATATAACCAACATTCCCACTGCCCTTTCGGAGTGGTATTTAAGAGCTACCTGAAATGCTGCCTCCCAGGCTATAGTTCTCATTTTCCCCAAATAAAACTTAAATCTGAACTTTTACGTTATGCATATATTTTTAAGTCGACAAGAGTATTCAAACTATAAAGTTGTAGAGTTCTTTCAAAATAGCGATGACTGCATTAAGTGTGGCTCTCTCTGATTGCAAGCACTCATTTATACTTAATAATCAGCTAAAACTTGAAGTCATACAGTGAGTTACTGAGAATGCAAAAGGAATCTGAGAGGCAGTCAGTAGTAAGGATCTTTCATTGAGAAGACTGATTGCTCTTAGGACAAAATACGCCTGTGCAAGCTCTCTAAAATTTCAGTTAAATATATCAAAAGCCATTTAACTAATAAAAAAAAAAAGCCACTGTGTTAATAGAGCCATCCATGGCTTTTTGGCACACCCTAAATGAAGGATGTCTTCAGTAGTAGCCCTGACAATGTGGTGCAGCCATCTGTTCACCATATCTGATCGCTGTTCATTCTGTAAGAGCTCTGTGGCTTCCAGCACTTATGAGCAATTAGCTGATACCCACAGATCTTGATGCTGCACTTTCCCTGGGCAATTAGAACAGGAGAGAGTCTGTGAGAGCTTTAAGAGACAAAAATAGGCCTTGTTAGCAGCTACATTTGAATCGAGCTTTTAACACAATAAAATCATACATAAATATGTCCCTAGGAAAAAGAGAAAGATTTTTCAGGCTGATGTCAGAGGAAGAAAAACAGTTACTTTCTAGCACAATCTTCTCCACTCCGTTTCCTACAGGAAACAGGTTCTACATTTTTCTGTAGCAGAACATTTCATGGTTAGAAAAAGAAGAGTTTTTAATCGCTTTTGTCACATGCTTTCCTCAGCAATTTATATTTTCCCAGCAGTTATAGCTGCCTTTTATTGGTTGTTGGATGAGTGCAGCCCCTGGCTGTGGTGCAGATCTTAATTTTTAAATATGAGGGCCGCCGATGATGCTTCTTCTGTTGGTGTGAAGGTATACTGTCTGGAATTCTTTAATTTCCTCAAGCAATTTTATTTCCTGTTATAAATTTAAGAATATGTTCCTATTATCTTTGCTTTTTTGTTTTTTTTAGGGCCGAAACTGCTGCCTACGGAGGTTTCCCAGGCTAGGGGTCTAATCGGAGCTACTGCTGCCAGCCTATGCCACAGCCACAGCAATGCCAGATGTGAGCTATATCTGTGACCTACACCACAGCTCATGGCAATGCAGGATCCTTAACCCACTGATCAAGGCCAGGGATCGAACCCACAACCTCATGGTTCCTAGTCAGATTCATTTCCACTGTGCCATGACAGGAAGTCCAATTATCATTTTTGAATAGATTATTCAATCGAGTTTTATGTTCAAAGAGAATTTTTTTCCTTAACAAATGAGTTATAGATACAAGGATTACGTATAACTATCCTTTCCTTCTCTTTCTGACATATTTTTTCTTAAATTTGCTCATAAGTTTTTTTCAAGTAGAGTATGGCAGAGTTAATGAAAATGCCCGTTCTACAATAAAATTCCATATATTTTTAATGAAATTCTGGCTTTTTTCATTGTCTTTTCCTATGTCAAACTTTTCACATAGGTGTACTAAGCTAGAGAAAACTTTCCCTGTATAAATATCAACTTAATAATAAAATATGTGCATGATATTTTCATAAGTTCCTGTTAATCCACTTTTTGTTAAGAGAAAATACAATATTAATTAAACAAAGCAATTGCCTGTTTAAATAGTAAGTTAATAAATTTAAAAAAATGCTTCCTTTGTAGAAGATATAAAAGAGAGGTCTCAGATTTCCCATGGGCCATTAATATACAGTCAATATTTTTGATTCATTCTTTTTCCTTAAGTGATCAAACTAGACAAGATAGGTGACACTTGGAGGGCATTTTAGCTGGAACACAAATACGACCAAGAAAATCTCATCACTCAGACACAGGGACTCCACAAAGCGCGATCAGTTGTGCTGCTAAAATTGACATCAATAATGATTGCATCCAATTATGGCAGCAAAAGGAAACTAGACTTTGTAGGTGAAACTCTCAGAAAGCTGAGTCACCAATCAATAATGTCACGCATTTGAAGCCATGTGAATCATCTTTACACAAGAATCTTCAAAAATCAGATGAGAC
Organism: Phacochoerus africanus; assembly: GCF_016906955.1. NCBI lineage: Eukaryota > Metazoa > Chordata > Mammalia > Artiodactyla > Suidae > Phacochoerus > Phacochoerus africanus. The sequence goes on along the minus strand of NC_062544.1, from coordinate 247,348,351 downwards.
TTTCACAGCAGTAATGTAAAGTCAGAAGTCCTTAAAAAGACTGTTTAGTTGGGCAGGGAATATCTTGCATATAAGAATAATACATGCATAAAACTATAAGTTGTATAATAAGTTTTACTTTAAACACTTCTCCAAACAATATGATGATATTTTCTCCTGAGTAGTATATTTGCACAATTTAATTCCTCCTCTAAAATCAAAATGTAGATCCTTTTATCTAATCCCTAACTTTGACACAGGTTGTGTTAGCTAAAGCCAAATGGCTTAATACTAATCATCAAATGAAATTAATCACAGCACAGGAAGTAATGTCAATTAATTGGGCATAACTGAAGAAGTTTTTCTCATCTATTTTCCTGGAAATAGAGTTTGTGAGGCGAGACTACAAAGCTACTAAATTTCATAATGAAAACTCTTTGAAAAAGACAGAATAAGCCCTTAGTATTGATTACACACTTCAGGGAAAGGACTAACCAGATTAAAATTCTGAAAGAGAGGGCTTAAATTTGAAAATGGAAGTTGCCATTATGATGTTTATTCAGGGAAATAAGAAGTCAGAGGCCAAACTTTCCAGGATATGAGTTCAGGTCTTCAAATAACAGCATTTGAGAAAAGAGGTGAAAATAGTTCTAAAGGCCAGCATATAATATCAGGTATATCAACACTTCCTCAGAAGATTTCTGAATTAAAAACACAGTAATGTTAAAACAGTTAACTCCTTGAATTAAAACAGCTCCTATCACAAATACACTGAAACAATTTATATGAGCTCAACTTAGCTCCTTCATTTTATGTCATAAACTTCAATGCTCTATAAACACTTGGAAATTTGCTCAGTACAGGCAAAACACAACTATCTAAAGCTTGATTCTGAATACCACATTTTTCAATCTAGCTATAGGGGCACAAAGAAAACTGAAAATAAAAGGTGACCTGTAATGCCTTCAAAAAAATTCTAGAAAGTAATACAAAGTCAGGCTATAGCAGTCTCTTTAGAAAAGAAAATTTGTGAATGAAACTTTTTTCTTTGAAATTTGGAACTTTCAAATTCTTAGCTTCCTTTCATGTCCTATTTATTATCTTCATTTACTTACTTTTGCAAAAAATATAGTATTTTCCTCCAACGTAAGATTAAAAATTAGTCACAGTTGCTGCTTATACATTTCATAGTCATATGCAAATCAACCAATAATCAAGTAGAAAATGCTTTCTGCTTTTGATTCTCTAAAGGATAATGGCTCGTTTCCATCTCTGATTCTGGACATGGTTGATCCTTTGCTCCATCAGAGGTCATCTGTGCTGCTAAAACAGAATGAGGAGTTATTTATTCAGTTGTTGCATATTAGTTCCTCAGGAGTTAAAAGATCTGAACAAATAAAAAGTCTTATACTACATTATATTACCCTTTATTAGTCAGAAATTCAAGTCTTGAGATCAGTATTAAGCCAGTCCCTCAAATCTGCTTGTTCTATGAGAAGGACCCCAAACTGACCTCTGATCAGGTTGTATTAGCAGGATTTTACCCTTGTTACTCATTAAATAGCTGTATTTGCATTATTTTCCTTTATAGTCAAATTATGACATCAGTCCTCTCAAGGAACTTGAGACAAAGAGGAACTTAAAGACAACCAGAGTCAAGTTCCCATTTAAAAAGGAAGAGTATATTTTGCATATTAAGGTCCTAACATTCGACATCTAGTGTGCAGTAGCTTACTGTGATTAACATGCTGGGATATCACCTGTCAAAGGGCTTTTTGTTGAAGTTTGAAGAGGGCAAAATGAAAGATTCATTAAAAGTCAGACTTTTCAGATATTGGGTACCTGCTCTTCCTAAGGCAATTTACTAAAGAGTACCAAGGAACAAGAACTTCAGGTCAAAGCATAGTATTTTTTTGTCCTGGGGTGGAGTGTCTAAATACACACTGGCAAGTTTATAGAAGGATTTGGTACATTCAACAACCTTGAGGGCAATGTTTGGGTAATACTTTTTGTTCATTGCATGTAATACATCTGCTGCTTCTGCTCTAGCTTTATATATACATATATCATTAAGTGCCTTCCTATGCAAATATATTCCCCCATTGCATGGAAAAGGAAGATTATCATAATGATTCTGAAAGTGTTTCCATTTCAGAAAGAAAATTCTATTCCTCAAGGGCACTTAGTTTTGCCCCTTCATATATGTTTTTGAATTTCCAATATAAATACATTCATCTCTCCCCCCTAAAATTATTAATGACACTTTTGCAAAGCTAAGCTATATCTGCCTCTTCATAAAAATTCTTAATAATTTTCTTTGTTATGTACAGCTGCAGAGTAACCATAGCAACCAACTTAAGAAACATAATTAGTTATTACTATGCTCCTTCCATGTCTAGAATGTGCAAATGTAAGAAATGTTATTAAAGTATATTAAAGAAAAGAAGTTCTCCCAGTTTACACATATCTTTATTTTTTAACTTTGCCCTAGCAATCATTTCGAGTAAATCATTACTAATATCAAAGTTAAACTTGTCTAATACTTAGAGTGAATCATTCAAAAGCTATGAAGATAATGTCAGATAAGGCTAAAAATGGTCTGGTTTTGTGGGTACCATCCTTGCTTGTGTGATCTGGGTAGGTTTCCATGGAAGAATGTAGATATTTGGGTCTGCAGCCCCTCTCTAAGCAGTAGGAAAATATCATACTCAAATCACTTTAAGCCGAAACGTGTCAGGATCCCTTTCCCTAGTTTCTTTGCTATGGCTACAGGTCATGATCTGCCTTTTTTTTTTTTTAATTGAAAAACTGGGTAATAATTTCAAATTTACAGAAAAGCTACAAAGTTAAAACAGATAGCTTTCATATACCCCTCACCCATTTCAATTTCCTTTAATATTTTCATTTCATACTACTATGTATATTTGTCAAAACTGATAAAACATCATTGGTATATTACTCTATATTTGAGTTTCACCAGTGATTCTACAACTGTCCTTGTTTATGTTCCAAGATCTAATTCAGGATATTTTTTCGTGTCTCTTGTATCTCTTCATGTCTGTGAAAGTTTATCAGTCTTTCCTTGATTTTCAGTCTTAAGGAGGATTGTAGAGAAACCCCTTCAATCAGGGACTGGCTAATGATTAGACTGGTGTGATGGGTGTTGGGAAGAATATCACTGAGTTTAAGTACCCCTTTCACCATATCATGTCATGGTATCAACATGCCTTAGCAGTATTTGTATTAATCTGAATGCTTGAGCAAGGTAGTGTTTGCCAGTTTTCTCCTCTATAAAGTTATTGTTTTTCCCATTCCATCATCTATTCTTTAGAAGCAAATTACAAGGCTCAGCCCATAACCCAAAGGAATAGAGCTTAAATTCCACCTCTAGAAGAGGGAAATGCCTACTTATATTATTTGGAATACCTTTCTTCCCCATGTATTTTTATATCATATGGATTTGGGCATGTTGCAATCCAGAGCCAGGTTATTTATTTTGCTACTCCAATTATTCCCATTTTAGCCATTGGAGGCTCTTTTGGGTTGACATCTGAGTGTCTTTGACATGACCTTGTCCTTTTTTTAAAAAATGGTTTTTATTTTTTTCCATTATAGTTGGTTTACAGTGTTCTGTCAATTTTCTATTGTATAGCAAGGTAACCCAGTCACACATACATATACACATTCTTTTTCTCACATTATACACCATCATGCTCAATCATAAGTGACTAGATATAGTTCCAGGTGCTATACAGCAGGATCTCATTGCTTATTTACTCCACAGGCAATAGTTTGCATCTATTAACCCCAGATTCCCAGTCCGTCCCACTCCCTCCCCCACCCCCATGGCAACCACAAGTCTGTTTTCCAAGTGCATGAGTTTCTTCTTTGTTGAAAGGTTCATTTGCACTGTATATTAGATTCCAGATATAAGTGATATCCTATGGTATTTGTCTTTCTCTTTCTGACTTACTTCACTTAGTATGAGAGTCTCTAGTTCCATCCATGTTGCTGCAAATGGCATTATTTTGTTCTTTTTTAAGGCTGAGTAGTATTCCATTGTGTATATATACCATGTCTTCTAATCCATTCATCTGTTGATGGATGCCAAGAGGGGTTCCATGGTGTAATGGTTAGCACTCTGGACTCTGACCTCGTCCTATTGATTTTGGAGGCTTTCCTTGTTTTCTAGCACTGCAAAATGCTCCATGCTTATCTTGCATATTTTATGCCTCCACCTTAGAATTAACCATTTCTCCAAGAAGCTTTGATAAGTTATTAGAGAATTATATTTAAAAACCAAGATTTCAACTCTGGGTAGATTACAGTTTGTTTTGTAGTTGAGCCCAGTTTTGCTGCTTCAATGTTTTGTTTTAACAAAATTATGAGCACTAACATGATTGCTGTGGAGAAAAAAAAAAAAAAAACTATCCCTTTTCAGTTTTTTCCTTCTATTTGCCCAAATTCACAAGACTAACTGGAAACATAGGTTTCTTACCTTTAAATCACTGAAAATTCATGTTTTCTTCTCCCATAATATAGAAAAATAGTAAGTTTATAATTTTTTTTTTTTGGTCTTTTTGCCATTTCTTGGGCCACTCCCACGGCATACGGAGGTTCCCAGGCTACTGGTCGAATCAGAGCTCTAGCCTCCAGTCTACGCCAGAGCCACAGCAACGTGGATCCGAGCCATGTCTGCGACCTACACCACAGCTCACAGCAACGCTGGATCCTTAACCCACTGAGCAAAGCCAGGGATCGAACGTGCAACCTCATGGTTCCTAGTCGGATTCATTAGCCACTGAGCCACGACAGGAATTCCCGTAAGTTTATAATCTTAAAACATTAGTGGGAAGTGGTATTTTATCAGTTTGGGTGTTTCTAGCTGCAAATAATAGATTTACTGATGAAAATCAGGTATTGCTATTTTGTACTATAGTTAAATTTGGTAGTTGGGCAATATGAAGTTTCTGGCTGACTTCACTGTAAGTCTCTTGGCTGTCCTTCATTGTTATAAAACGTCTGATGAAATGGAAGCCATGTATCCTCAGGTAACTGAATATATCTAAGGGCAAGAAGAAAGACATACTCCTTAGGCATTTTGCCTTTTATCAGGGAAGAGAGTCTTTTCTATAAGGTTCCAGGAGACTTTTTTCCATGTCTCATTGGGTAACAGAGTATTTACCAAACCAAAACCCATCATTGGCAAAGGGAGACAGGAATGACACTATTGGTTTAAAAACCAATCATGATTTATTCCCTGGAGTTCATGGAGAGAATCACCTTCCTTAGACCATTTCTGCCCAGTCCACTTCTGAATAAACCCAAAACTTTGTGCGGAAGAGCTGTATTGTGGATGGTTGGTGCATTATATCAAAATATTATATCACAAAACATATTAGCACAATGTAAATGGCACATACTCCTACTGTGGAAAAAAATTTACAGTGTTTTATTTTGTATCACCAGGATATTTCTTATCATTTCTGAGTAATGAAAAAAAATAAAGCAAAAATGACTTTGTCGACTCAGCAAAACTTGCACTTATCATTCTGCCATAGGACACTGGTTTGGATGATGGGATAGGTGTGAAAATCTCTGCTGAACATGCAGCTGCACTATTTGGGACTCAGAAAAATGATGAGGTAGGAAATGTAAATAAATTAAAGCAAGGAATTAAAGTGGTGTTTTATCAAAATAGGCCTTCAAATAAATAGTAAAATAAGTGTAGGGACATCTTCCTAATCATCCTGAGTGTGTGTGTGTGTGTGTGTGTGTGTGTATGCATAGTTCTGATGTATAATACTCTGAAAAATTCCCCAACTTTAGAGGGCATGCTGACTGCATTAATCTGGGCACTTCTGTATATTGTTCTGAGTTTCACCGCCCTCTAGGAAACTGCATGAATCATAGACTTTCTTGGAAAATCTATTATCTTTTAAAAAATACATTGAAATGTACATTAAGAGTCAAGGACGGGAAAAGCTCCATCAGTACAATTAACATTAGGCTGATTAGTGGGAAATAATTGGTCGTTTCAGTCAAATTCAGCGGGAAAAGATACTTGTGATTCCATATCCATTATTATAATTGTCAACTTAATTAATACCTTCAAAATGAGATATAAAGTCTAAGAGAAATTGTTTCACTCTTATTACACCTGCAGTGGATGAAGGAAACAATGTCATTTACAATGTCTGAATTATAGGATATGGCTTTGTGGAAATTTGTCTTCTTTCATTTTTAAAAATACTGCCCAGAACAATGTCACCTTCAGAGTGGAAAATATGAAGTTATTCCCAAACCAAAACAATACAAATGCTCATCAATGGGTAAATAAACAAGTAAATTGTAGTATATGCATACAATTAAATACATTTTAAAATAACAAAATATCACTGCACACAATAGCATGCCAGAATTTCGTAAATACTTTTGTTACATGAAAGAAACTGACAAAAGTATCTAAAGCAGTTGATTTAATCTATACAAAGCTCACAAAAAGAAAGGAAATCAACCCTTTGGGGTTCAAAGAAGAGAGGTTACTCAGTGGGGGAAGACAAAGACTCAGAAAGGGCACTGGGGTGCTTCACAGGATGATGGAGCTATTCTAGATCTTAATCTGCAAGATGTCACATAGGTGCATATAAATGAAAAATTTCATCGAGCTCATATGCAAATTTAATGCCATTATGTACTTGACTACAAGGCCTGTGTATGTGTTTATAATTTTAAAGAATTTTTCTGAATATTTTTTGTAATGGTTGCACCCATGGCACATGGGGAGCATCTGGGGCAGGTGCACAACAACTGCAGCAATACTGGATCCTTTAACCCACTGCGTCGGGCCAGGGATCGAACCTGCACCTCTGTAGTGACTCAAACCACTGCAGTCAGGTTTCTAACTCATTGCACCACAGTGGGAACTCTGAATAATTTTTAAGCACAGTGAGACAGGAGCATGGCAGGGTACCATGGAGCATTAAACAGAACTTAGACAGTCAGCTTAGAATAGAGTTGTAGATAAAACATAGGATTCTAAATCAATTTTGAAGTAAGAAAAAAAATTAGTATGTCTCTCCACATAGTCACCCAAGTTTGTTGTTTACCTCAAATTCACATCTAACTGGACATTCTATGCTTTTATTTGCTAAGTTTGGTAACCTTGGCCTGAGGTGAAGCTGGGGGTCAAGAAATACTCCACTGGATGTGTATCACTTTGACTTCTATTGCTATTGCCAGATAAATCCTAATGGATTCATTTCTCACAATTGAATAACATTTTTCTTGCTAATATTAAGTAGGAAGAAAACTTTCCTTTTATGGAGTTTAATTCATTAATTCTAGACTTTCACCTTGTAGAAGTGAGGTGGAGCAAAATCTCAGGATGGAGAAAACTTTTCTTCATAATTAAGAATTGATATACAAGGCTATCCATTCAAGCAGGCACCATGGGTGTTAGTGCCATGTCAAATCCCAGCAGGAAGAATGGGCAGTGCCAATAGATGGCTACACACTTCAAGACTGATCTTGCCTTACTGGCACCAGACTCATATTCACAGCTGCCAAGAATGGTCAGCATGCCATGTGTTAATTGCTGGCAGGGGCTGCCCAGTGACTTTATAGCCCAGCTCACAGTGGGCTTTTGATTAAGAAGAGCATGGAGCTCCCAGCTTTAGCAGGACTGCCTTCCACAAAGTCATGAGACAGTACACCTTTAATATTACTTGCACAGTAGGTAGGAAACAAGAGTTATTTTTGGCTCTGTGCCTGTGGGTATAAAGTGTGCATCGAGTGGTTTTTAATCAGCCACTTCTTCATCTAGCAGAGCAAATTAAAGGGGGAAGAGGATAGCTAATGGCATGAGCAATGTCCAGTCATCTCTGTCAGCTTCTGGATTCAGCAAGGGGAAGAAGGTAAGCCCACCTCTAGACAACAGTGTGGCATCATATATTTCTCATTAGGAGTAATTTAAGATTAGGTGTTGACAGACAGCAGTCTCCCAGGATAGCATTAGGCATTTTTCATAAGTGGTGATTAACAGGTTGTTTCAGGTATTCAAGTCCGTATCATTTTATGAATGAGGATTTATGAAATTAATTCAAAGCGAAGTATTCATTTATATCTTCATAAAGAGATAGGTGAGTGACAAGTCAATGGTTGACTTAGAGAATATCTATTCTGTAATTATTTCTCAAAACAACAGCTGCTGAAAATAGTAACTAAAAGTTCATAATAAAAGACCATGTGAAGATATACATAGGCAAATTAGAGTATTGTGCTTTGAATTTAACCTAAAGAAAAAGAACTGTTTGCTTACAGAAAAATCAGACATGGAGTTCCCACTATGGTGCAATGGAATCTGTGGTTTCTTGGGAGTGCTGGGACACAGGTTTGATCCCTGGCCCTGCAAGGTGGCAGCCTCCCTCTGCCTCTTCGTCCCCTCACTCAGGGCTCCCTGTAACTGCTGCCTTTGTGTTTCCCCCGCTGCTGTTCCTTCTGTCCACGATGGTCCTCCATTCTGAGTCTCTTCATTTGCATTCATGATTTAGAACCCAAGTCAGATATTACCTTGGTTGAAAACTTCAACTTCACAAATTCTAATTAGTCAACTCTCTCACCCAAGACTATAACCCTCAAAGAGGTAGAATCTTCACAGACATTTTGATGGAAAGTTGACAAAATAGTGATGAAAAACTACAATTTTGGCCATTGTTTTTAAGAACTTATTACGACACTAGAAGATGAAAAGTCATTTACATAGAATACATAGATGAAATCTATAGTCCTACTGTTTTAAGATTTGTTAACTCATTTTTAGCTACTTGTCATTTCTGGCTGTAATGCTTATTGTGCACCTGGACTAATGTCATCATTAATAGCAACTAAACATGCTAAATAAAACATTTTGAAAAAAATCATCCTTTATGAAACCATGAGCAATATGAATATCTAGCTGGAAAAAATGAAATTAAATTTCTAGTTCATACTGTATACATAAATCTGAGTAGACCTAAAATCGAAAAACACAACTTTGAGATGTTTACAAGAACATATTGACGGATATTTTTGTACTCAGGAAAGGAAAAGTTTTCCTAAACCCCAAAAGCATGGATGATAAGGAAAATTATGATAACTTTGAGTACACTGAAATTACAACCTTCTATTTTCTCAGAAGGTATGTTTAAATGGGGAAAAGACAAGCAAACTGAGGAGTAGGAATGGTCATCAAACAACTCAAATTTAGTTGTTCAGATAAAGAACTGAACATGCTAATAAGATAATTCAAAAACACGAATGACAAAAAAAAAATACGAACTGAGAATTTAAAGAAGGGATACCAATGGTGAGAAACCACACACACACACACACACACACACACACACACACACACACACACACACACAGGCTTAAACTCAGAGAATTAAAAATCACAAAAAGCCTTGCAAATACTGAAAAGTCTAGTAACATTACATGCTAGCAATGATGTGGAAAAATAAAAACTTTATTTTACTAAAGAAGGGTGGGAAAAAATGAACTATAACAACCACATTGAAGACAATTTTAACAGGAAATATCTTGGACGGAATTTACATAATCATAAACACAGAAATGTAAATCCGTATAATATACCCCAGAGAAACTCTTGAACAAGTACGTAGAGAGATATGTATCAGGATGTGAATTTTTATCTACACCATTATATAGATTATTGCACAGTAAAAGTTAACGGACTGGAGCTATTTGTGTTAATATCTCTAAAATACAATGCTGAATGAAAAATGAGAAGCAGAAGGAAATATCCAACATGACACCATTCATATAAAATTTGAAGGTAAACAATGCAAGATATTATATTACCATAATCCTGTAATATATATTATTTTGGACATAGATAATTTTAATCTGATGACATGCCTGGGAATGGACAAAAAAAATCTTTTTAAGATTGTAGTTTTATAGTAGAGGGGTTAGGGAAATCATTAATGGAGGTCTATGGTTTTTTTCAATGTTTCTTGTTAAACTAATCTA